>NW_026712376.1:814466-900968 GCF_030504385.1 Musca domestica | reverse complement strand
ATAAGAGATCTTCCAAGAATATCTTCTTTGATCGACATAGATATCGCAACATATTTTGCTATATATCCGCAGTTGTTGGATGTTAACATCAATGTTAAGATCAGAAGTAACCTTGTCATGGCTTTGTGATTTCGCCAGGATTTAAAATATTCGCGGGTTTAATGAAAAATTTTGAATTTTTTCAACACAAATATATGGTCTATTTTACACCGCTAAATATTATCCGATGACCACCCAAATTGGTAGGCTTCTTCCCCGCCCAAATGGTAGGCTTCTTCCAGCGTCGATTGGTCTATAATTGCGACCTGTATAGCTACTGCAAAATTCGACATTTTTTCAGTATTTGGTCCATTTCAACCCCTAAACATTTGGCGATCATCTCCAAAAAAAATGGGGTTCTATTCTGACCCTAACCCCACCTTCGTGCCAATTTCGTAAGGATCGGGCCATAATTGCGACCTGTAGAGTGATTACAAATTAACATGGACAGACGGACGGACGGACATACATAGCTAGATCGACTCAGCTCGGCGAGCTAGGAAGATCCATATATACTCTCCTATATGGGAAACCAATATTCGAGGTGTTACATAAATTCTGGCCCAATCAAACTTATAATACCCCCAACACATAGTGTTGTAGGGTATAAAAACACAACAAATGCACATTCGAAAATAGTAATTCGAAATAGTTACTATTGTACGACAACATTACTATTGTACATTTCCAAAGGTAAAATGATAATTTGGAAATTTCACATTTTTACGCGATTGTTTTGGATTTTATCCTTATTCCAAATTTACCTGAATCGTTAAAACCAGTTCAGCGGTTCTTAAGTTATAAGCGTAGTAACTAACACAACTTTCTTTTCATATTTTCGACTTTAATGGGCAACACACCGTAAAATTTTGGGATAAGACTGTATTGTCCTACTATCTTAGATTCAATATTGGACAATAAATTCCATTCTTCTTTCGCGGGTTTTTTCCAATATAAGATTTTTTGTTAAAAAATGAAAAATAAAAAAAAAACAACTGTTCATATTCAAAAGTCTATTTGACACTATAAGACTCCGGCGCAAAGTTTTATTCCACTAGTTTCTTAGAAGTTGAGCAACCTTTCTTATTGATCCATCCTTCCACCTTTGGGTAAAGAAACCATTTTTATATAAAAGTATCTGAAATCAAACGTGTTCTACTTTAAACTTAACAAGTAAAAAAACATTAAGTTCGGCCGGGCCAAACTTTTAATACCCTCCACCTTAGGGTAAAATAAACATTAGAAGAAATGTGGCAAAAACCATTAAAATGCCGATTATGGGGAGGTACCGTTATATGGGGGCTATACCAAATAATGGACCCATGCATGCAATGTTTCGCCACCGAAGCTGGAACCAATTATGACCAACAAATACCAAATTTCAGACAAATCCGTGAAAAAAATGTGGCAAAATCATCAAATTACCGAATATCGGGAGGTCCCGTTATATGGGGGCTATACCAAAACGTGGACCTATAATTACAATGTTTCGCCACACGAACTAGGACCCATTATGACCCACAAATACCAATTTTTAGGCAATCAGTGAAAAAATGTGGCAAAAAACCATCAAAATACCGAATATCGGGAGGTACCGTTATATGAGGGCTATACCAAATCATGGACCCATACATGCAATGTTTCGCCACCGGAGCTGGAACCCATTATGACCAACAAATACCGATTTTCAGACAAATCCGTGAAAAAATGTTGCAAAAATCATCAAATTACCGAATATCTGGAGGTACCGTTATATGGGGGCTATACCAAATTTTGGACCCATATATGCAATGTTTTGCCACACGCTCAGGGACCTGCTATGACCTACAAATACCAATTTTAAGAGAATTCCGTGAAAAAACGTGGCATAAATCATCAAAATACCGACATCGGGAGGTACCGTTATATGGGGACTATACCAGAACGTGGACCGATATATATCATTTTCAATACCTACCATCCTAGACACAATGAAAATAGCTCTGCTAAATTTGGAGCTCTACGTCAAATAATGTGGGCTGTATCGTGATTTCAACAGGCAGACAGACAGACGGACAGACAGACAGGCGGACATCGTTAAATCGACTTAGAATTTTATGCTGATTATGAATATATATACTTTATGGGGTCTAAGACGAATATTTAAGGATGTTACAAACGGAATGACAAAGTTAATATACCCTCCTTTCCAAGGTGGAGGGTATAAAAATGACAGTAAGATCGTTTGGATAATGCAGTTAAACTTTTCAAAAACAAGTAAAAAAGTAGTTAAGTTCGGCCTGGCCGAACTTTTAATACCCTCCACCATGAAAAATGTAAAATTAAAATGGAATAATTAGTTTCCTTTCGATTTCAAAAGTACTTAGCTCCATCGCCACGCCAGGGCTTATTCCTTGATGGAGCAGTTTATGATAATTAAGGTATAAGATTTTATCTAAAATAAAATTAGCCAATTAACATAAACCGAACATATATGCATTTCAATATAATTTATTATATCGAATATATACAATATAAAAATAAATCTAAACAATTCATAATTGCATTATATTATGAAGAACATAAAATGTATATGAAGTTTAAGATAAATAATTGAGGATAAATATTTGTTGTATGTGAATCGATAATGATTATAATATCAACGACATACGTATAAATTATCATCGCGTGATTATTATACCATCATGATGACTATGTATAGTGGAATAACTTTTACAGATAATCCCATGTGGCGCTATGTTAGTAAATGCCCAATCTATATGAGTTCCGTGCTTAGTTGTGCAAGAATTTATATCCAAAAGTGGAAAAAATCCTTTGCTTACTAACAGAGTTTCCGTTAAATTCTGAGTACTCCGACGACAAATGTTGAAATCGCCAACTATAATATTTGTCGTTATTTTGTAGCAACAATTCTTCTATGGTTTCAGCAAGAATTTGACGAAAGGAACTCTCTGCAAAATTTGCATTCTATACACTATCATTAGACATATACCTTTGTATTTCAAAACGATGTACTGCAAAGTCTTACATGCTTCGGAAAGATCCCTTTTCATAAGACCGCTGATATCATTTACAATATTAGATCGACTTAATGTTATGATACCTCTCTTATTTCTGGTTCTTTCTTGAGGGTCTTTTACGCAGTCAATTCTGGCAATTTCAGAAAATCCCATTAAGTTGCAGCTTTCGTTTGGGAAGGACCATGTTTCCACCAAAAAAATAAAATTAGAATTCGTAATTGTATAATCTGTACAAATATCTTCTTTATGAGCGCGAAAACTTTGAATGTTTTGGAAAAATATTTTGAATCTTTCTCAACAATTCGAGAAACTCAAAATGAAGATTTAATTGTTTGGTGTTCCTTAACTTATCTAGTTCTATTTTAACTGGGTCGGAATCCTGAAACGATTTCGGTGGAATAAACGGTCCTACTATGTATAGGCCAGATGCATTTGTTGCTCGACTACAGGCAACATAAAGGGCGGCTCTGGTCATCCTACTTTGTGTGTGCACAGCAACCTTTGCGTATGTGGCACCTTGACTCTTGTGAATAGTGATTCCTTCTGCTACAACCAAAGGAAATTGACATCGTTCAATACAGATTTTATCATTTCGTTTAAATTGAAATGATCTACTACACTTCTCAACTGGTGTCCAAAGTTGTTCGGAACGATGAGGCTTCCTTCGCCGTGTTTCTCTACCAACAGTTTCATCTGAAAACAACAACCAAAGAAGTTTTGGGTTGGATGATTCCCGTTAAAATTCTATCTCCATTAGAACTCCACTAGCTCCATTGACTAAGCCGTCCGATGTGTTAATGTTTATTGTCATCATATACTTTGCTGATTGTTTTAATGTCAGCTCCCGGCATAGTCCTTGAGTCTCTGAAGTTTTCAATTTTGTAACTTGGTTTAAGATGTTTACGGTTTGTGCAGGATTTAATGAATCACATTTAACAACGTCGCGCGCTCTTGATGCGAATGTTCAGTAGGTATTTGGTGCAACTTCTGCGCATTGTAGTTATTTGCTTCTTCGTTTGATACAAACAAATGTATTGCATCCATTGGTATATCACTTGTGTCGCTTTTAATTCTGGATTTCATTATATCGACGTCTTCCTTTGTCATTATTCCATCAGACATTCTGCTTAGGGCTTGAGCGAACCTCAAATCTTCTCTTTGTCGCGTTATTTCTGTCAGTTCATAGAAATGGAATAAATCCCATAATGTTGAACCTACTATATTCCATACGGGTTTGCAGAATTGTCACTAAAAATACACCTATCGCCAACTGGTGGAAGTTGTTTAAAATCACCAAATGCCAAAATAGAAATGCCACCAAACGCACTGGTTGTTTTAAAAATCTGCTTGAGACTAGCATCCAAATATCCCATCATTCTAGAACCAACCATTGAAATTTCATCGATAATTATAAGCTTTATATCGCTTAATTTTGTCAATATTGAATTGACGCTATCGCTGCTTTGAGGGCGCAGTTCGCCTGAGTACTGATTAACAGGCAGTGAAAACAATGCATGTAAAGTATATCCTCCAATGCCAAATGCCGCTTTTCCAGTTGGAGCTGTTAATAGGACCTTTGGTAAGTCGGGATTTACTCCAGGAATACTATTTATTCTGTGTGTAATTGATTGATAAATTGCTTTGATTAAACGACTTTTTCCAACACCCGCACCACCACCAATATACTCATAAAATATTTTATTTTCCACAACATTCTGCAGAATATGATGCAAATACTTTCGTTGCTTAGAATTTAGAGTCCTTATGTCATTCAGAAGATTGTTTTCACTTATTAAAGAGGGTAACTTTATAACTCTTACATCGTTTCTTGTGTCAGGATCATTATTTTCGAAACCAAATATATTTTCTTCGGGGTTTATTTCTGGTACAGCCAAAGCACGAAAATCTTCATCAAGCATTTGAGTTGCTGCATTGTTATCGTTTACGTTAAATTTGGCGTTGTGTTCATCTTGTATTTGTAATAAGATTTCGTCAAGTTCACCTTCCGTGTATAACTCAAATTGTTGCCTATTTAATTCTATAGTTTCCTTTAAAGCAAGACATGTACTTTCATTGTCGTTCTGTAACAAATCATCTGCTTCATTTCTCCAGGGCAAATACAGCATTACCAATGAACGAAAGTAATCTTCTCTGTTTGCATCGACATTGAACTTTGGAAATCTTACAATAGCCGCATTGTTTCTTTTATATACGTATCCCGAATTATTTTTTAGTCGAAGGGGAGCGCCAACTTGATCTAAATTTGTGTCATCGTTCTCAAAAAAATCATCTTCTTCCTCTTCATTGGAACGAGATTTTCTCAATCTTCGTGAATATGTGTAATACGATGCAAAATAAGCCAAACATATATTTTCTAATATATCTGGACGTTGTATGTAATGATCCAGAATGTTCGCTTTGAAAATATCAGTTGATTCCCTTTCGAGGTTTTGCAGTTCTTGCCTTGATTTTAGCATCCGAACTCGTTTTTCGGGTGGGAAAGTATTCACATAAACCTCTGTAGTACTACATTGCGACATACTCATACCCAGTATATTGTAAGATGCCTCTTGAGCGGACACTTCGGAGGCGTTAATAAATTTGTGTCCTATATGCTGAAGTCTCTCATTGACAGAATAATTTCCCTCTCGTATTTCATGCATAGTTTCTTGCAGTAATCGGGAAACACCCCTATTGGACTTATTTATATAATTTTCAATATAAGTGACACATGCATATGCATCTAGAACGAATTGTATGTCCATATTCGATTTTTGCATTGTTAGGATTCTTGGATTGAATGCATTGATGGATCTGTCTTTGAATGTTCTTTTCAGAAATATTTGAGGCTTTTTAATTGAAGATCTTAGTGCTAAAATGTACTCGTCCCTATTTAAATTAATTCTTCTGTCAGATAAGAAACTGTCAAATTGCTGAAGTTCATTAATATCTTCATCTGAAAGATTTGCGTTGAGCAATGTATGAATTTTGTCAAAATTATCTTTGTGTATCTTCAGTATGTCGAGATCTGTGTCTTCGGGCAGTGGAAACAGTAAGTCTGTGGCTGGCATTGGAGGGTGTGGAATGTGGAAACGACAAAACTTTTGACCCCTTATTTCTCGTTGACATGATCTTGTGTGATTGTGACGTTGGACGTTAATAATACCTTCGACATCTCTGATATTAGAATCTGTTGAAATGAATTTATCCACAAACTCTATAACGGGTGGGAAAGATGTAGTATCTGATATATTTTACTGAGGTGCATTGTTCAGCCAATATATGCCGTGCAAATGTGGAGATCCTCGCTGCTGAAACTCTATTCTCCAATAATATTTAATAACGTTATACTCATCGAATATACCACCATAAGATTTGAAATGTTTGAATAAGTGCCTAATTCGCTGATCAAAATATCGAGAGCATGTGATAGGGTCCTCCCGTATGAGATCATACTTTCTTTGTGTAGAATAGGAATTGGCTTCTTCCTCCGAAATCTCTGTACCTTCTAAAATTTTTACAAGAATTACAATTAATTCTGGCCATTGAGATTCCGCAGCAGACAATGTTATGAAAAACGTAGGTAATCCAAATTGCCTAATCATTGACAAAACTTTTTTCTTTTCACTTTCCCAGTGAGCTGGTGAAGACCGAATGCCCTTCAGGGCGTGATACCCGTCATCATATTGCACTAAATTTTGAACAAACCGCTCGTCTAATACATCTGCAGCTGTAAATTGTCTGGCTCCCATTTTTTTCTCAAACACGTTGATATGCTATTCTTAATACGTGAAAATTCTAGTTTTTTATATGAATACAAAACTTTATCCACGCGTGCGCAACGCCTATCAAATCGTCGAACCTCAGACTTTATTACTTTCCCAACAGTGGCAGTGCAATTCCTTTTGATACCACAGTAAATGGTAGGGTAAGAAAGTTCTTCGGAATCCTCATCAAGCAGCATGTCTAAGGGTCTTTGTCCTTCACCAGGGGCTATTGAAATACGTTGTAAGGGTATATTTTCCGCAGCTTGATTATCTAATAATGTTTCTTGTGAATTTATCTCTTGAACTTCATCCTCTAAAACATTATTATTTATCAACTGAGAAACCAAGTCCTGATCATTTACATTTGAAACAAAAGGAATCTGCTCAGTTGAACTCATATTACTTAGCCATTCACTTGAAATTTGAATGTTATGTTTTCTATACAATTCACTAGGTATGAAGCTGCCTGAAAAATTTTGGCCGGGCGGATTGTTTCTGTCATAAAACTGTGTTCATAGGCAATTCTTCGCTTCAGATATACCTGATCCACTTCAGTCTGATCCGTTGATCGTGGAAGAACATTAACAGTTGTTGCCAAGTGAATAGGCACATTGACCACAGCACCTCTTACGGCACATTGGCGGTTGTACCCAAGAGAAACAATTCTCATAAATGGAATTCTTGGGGAAACAAATATTTCTTCTAATGGTGTCAAACCACTTAAATCATGTGGGATGTCTGGAAAAGATAAGCCTTTTGAAAGACAAATGGTTGGAATTTTACCGCCACTAACAATCTTATGAAAAGTATTACAGAATTTGTACTTATCATTAGCGGAGGGAAATTTATCAGAGAGATAAAATACTTCTCTTAGATTGGGAAATTTTCTTAAGAAGGCACTTTTTAGAATTAGTTTAATTTGGCTTGGAAACCAAAGTCCCCCACAACAAGTGCAAACTTCCGTTGGACCATGTTTAATAACTTTAAAAAACTCACCGAATACTCTTGAGCGATGACGAGCGCGATCCATTTCCAAAACATTTATTCGTGATTCAGGGGAAAGTTGTTGTCTCACATTGGCGATCCTCTCTGCTTGCCGAGCATTTTCATTTTGGCGATTAACCGGATTCATTCGGTGAATAAGCACACGACAATTTCTAACATGTATTTGCTGACTTGATTGAATACGTGATGTACGTCTTTGGTGCGATCTTCGTATAGTATTCCTTTGTTGCTCTAAATACCTGTAGTTATCGTCCTGCCGGCGATGAGAATGTTCAAGCGTGTTGCGCTGTTGTTCTTGCATTCGGTAGTTTTCATTCTCTCGATGTTGTTGGTGACTTAACGCATCGCGCTGCCGTTCAATATACCGATAATTTTCATCCTGTCGCCGAATGGAGTGCTCTATTGCGTTTCGTTGTCGTTCTATCAATCGGTAAGATTCATCCTCTCTATGTTGTTGATGACGTATTGCATCGCGCTCCCGTTCCAAATGCCTGTAGTTGTCATCTTGTCGCCGAATCGAGTGTTCCTGTGTATTCCTTTGTTGTTCCATCAATCGGTACGCTTCATCCTCTCTATGTTGTTGGTGACTAACTGCATCACGCTCTCGTTCCAAATGCCTGTAATTGTCATCTTGTCGCCGAATCGAGTGTTCCTGTGTATTCCTTTGTTGTTCCATCAATCGGTACGCTTCATCCTCTCTATGTTGTTGGTGACTAGCTGCATCACGCTCTCGTTCCAAATGTCGGTAATTTTCATCTTGTCGCCGAATCGAGTGTTCCTGTGTATTCCTTTGTTGTTCCATCAATCGGTTCGCTTCATCCTCTCTATGTTGTTGGTGACTAAGTGCATCACGCTCTCGTTCCAAATGTCGGTAATTTTCATCCTGTCGCCGAAAGGAGTGCTCAAGAGTGTTTCATTCTTGTTGTACCATTCGGTAGGATTCATCCTCTCTATGTTGTTGATGACTTACTGCATCACGCTCTAGTTCCAAACTCCGGTAATTATCGTCCTGTCTGCGAATGGCGTGCTGAAGCGTGTTTCTTCCTTGTTCCATCAATCTATATGCTTCGTCTTCTCTATGCTGTTGGTGACTTAAGGAATCCCTTTCTCTTTCGAATTGCCAGTAATTTTCATCCTGCCGACGAACTGCATGTTGGGAAGTGTTACGTAATTGTTCGACTCTTCTATTGAATGAAGACCTCCACCTTTCTCGATGATACACTCTATCCCTCGAACGCTCTTCTTCCCGAAAGTCTACATTCTGTCTTCTTGTAGACAATGCACTTGCGTTTCTTAGCAGATCCATGGGATTTCGTTCACGATAGCTATTAACACGAGATGCAGTCAATCGTTGACGCTGCTGAGCATATTGTTTGCGTAGTCTAGGCATATCACTGTTTCTTCGACTAAATTTATTTAAACACTGTTCACACACTATTCGCACTTCTTAAAATTAATAATAATAACTTTTAGTGCGGGATTATAGAACCGTTCTTTTCAAGTGACTGAGAAGTACTGATATTTAAGCGAACCACCAATTACATATTTTGTCTACCTATGGAATACTATATTTAATATATTGCTACCTGTTTTTTCTATATTGATATTTAGAATAAACATCAAGGTGCAATATTCAGGTAGAATATACCTTTTAGGAAAACAATCATTATTATAAAATAGTGTAACAAGTTAAATATTTTCATATAATCAAACAGGTAATAAAGCATATTTATTGGAACAAACAAGGTAATAAAAGTGTATTTATTGGAACAAACAAGGTAATAAAAGTGTATTTATTGAAACAAACAACGTAATAAAATGAGCCCTTTATGAAATAAATATTTGCAAATTTACCTTGCAGAATATTTTAATCTCCCGTGCAATAATTGAAGTTACACTACCTGGGGTTATATGTACTTCTCTGCAAGGAATAGTAAACCAAGTAAACAATGTATAAACCATTTTAATTTATTTTCAAAATTTGGCAGAATATAATATCAAGAGGTAGGGCATTTGATATTTATTTTTTAATATCCAGATAAATCAACACTTATAACATCAAACTGCAGAATATCAAACCGTTCTAAAAATTGTATATTTAAGCAAAATTCTGTCATAATTCTGGGTACTAATTACGAGCTTCAAGTACATCATTATGGTCAATTCTTAAAAAAAACCTAAACGAAAGCGATCTAAAGTCGGGAAGGGCCAACTATATGATTTCCTACACTACCAAGATATCCCACAGATGAAGATGATTCTTTTGAAAAATGTGGCTAAAATCATTCAAATACCGGAGATTAGGGAGTATCGCTTTATGAGCGGTATAATATGGATCAACTTTGTAATGCAACGAAAAATTGCAGACAATTCCGTTAATAATGTAGTTAAAATCATAAAAATGTGGAATATCTGGGGGGTATTGTTATATGGGCGCTATACGTGGACCTATTTAGACAATTATATTTTAGGGGTTAAAGTACTCAGAAGAAACACATTGTGTGCATTTTCCGACAATTCCATTGGATTCCACTTAGCTACAATATGTTGGCGACATACGATATCGTAGACTAATATACACAAAATTTTCCAGGGGTAAAGTACTCAAAAATAACTCCGGGAGGTACCGCTGTGGGAGGGATTACGATATCGTAGACCAATGTAGACAATTCTATTTCTAGGGGTAAAATACTCACAAATAATACCTTGTGTAGAAATTTTGATAATTCCATTAATAAATGTGGCTAAAAACATCATATTATCGAATATCGGGGGGTACCGTTATATGGGGGATATACGATATTGTGGACCTATGTAGACAATTCTCTTCCAGGGTGTAAAGAACTCATTGTGTGGGTTCACATAATTCCATTGAAAATGTGGTTAAAATCATCAAAATAACGAATATCCGCGGGTACAGTTATCGGGCTGATTACGGTATCGTACACCTATATAGAAAAGTGCCTTCCAGGGGGTAAAAGACTTGTAAAGAACTCTTTGTGTAAAATAATAATTCCAATAATAAAAGTGGCTAAAATCAATCAAATACCGAATATATGAGGGTACCGTTATATGGGGACTATACGATATCGTGGACCTATATACATAATCCTCTTTCAGTGGGTAAAGTACTCACAAAGAATTCCTTGTGTAGAATGTCAGACAATTCCATTGAAAAATGTGGCTAAAATCATGAAAATAGCGAATATCGGGGGGTACCGTTATATGGGGGCTATACGATAACGTGGAACTTTATAGACAATTCTTTTCCAGGGGGTAATGTACTCACAATAAACTCCTTGTGAGAATTTTCACACAATTCCATTGAAAAATGTAAAAATCATGTAAAACCATCAAATACCGAATATCGGAAGGTGCCTTCTATGGGGTATATACGATATTGTCGACCTATGTAGATAATTCTCCTTTAGGGGGTAAAGTACTCAAAAAAAACCTCTTTGTATAGAATTTCAAACGATTCCGTTAAAAAATGTGGCTAAAATCATAAAAAACCGAATATCGGGGGTACCATGATCTGTGGGCTATTCGATATTGTGGACCTATATAGACAATTCTATTTCTGGGAGTGAAGTACTCACAAAGAATTCCTTGCGTAGAATTTCAGACAATTCCATTGAAAAATGTGGCTGAAATCATCAAAATACCGAATATCGGAGGTTAACGGTACCCTATATATATATATATATATATATATATATATATATATATATATATATATATATATATATATATATATATATATATATATATATATCTATATATATATATATATATAGATATATATATATAAAAGAGGAAAATGTTTGTATGTTTGCTTGTTTGTTTGTTTGTTTGTTTGTTTGTAATTTATGGACTTGAAAACCGCTGAATAGATTTTCCTGAAATTTCCATATATACTGGAACATCGCCTGAAAGTAACATAGGCTATATACATTTTTGAATTTCCACTTGGAACTGGAGATATAGCATCAGAATCGGAGGTACCTCCCAAAAATTTAGATTTTATATGCACATATCTATTGATTGGTTGAAGACACAGTCTCCAAATTTGGAATACGTAACGGAATTTGGAACAAAAATAAGTTTGCCAAATTATATTGTAATCGGTTCAGATTTGGATATAGCTCCCATATATATTTTCGACCGATTTCGTTCATTTGATGCCTCAAACACAATATGAATGTTCGATTCCAATGAAATTTGGAATGTGTGACGGGACTTAAGCCGAAAATAAATTTGTCAAATTATATTGAAATCGGTTCAGATTTGGATATAGCTCCCATATATATTTTCGGCCGATTTCAAGCATTTGATGCACCAAACACGCTATGTATCCCCAATTTCAATGAAATTTGAAACGTGTGATGGATTTTATCTAAAAAATTGATTTCCCAAATTATATTGAAATCGGTTCAGATTTGGATATAGCTCCCATATACATTTTCGGCCGATTTCATGAATTTGGTGGACCAAACACGACATGTATTTCCAATTGTAATGAAATTAAAAATAAGTAACGGAATTGGGAGCCAAATGAATTTGTCAAATTAAATTGAAATCGGTTCAGATTTGGATATAGCTCCCATATATATTTTCGACCGATTTCATTTATTTGATGCACCAAACACGCTATGTATCTCTAATTTCAATGAAATTTGGAATGTGTAGGGGAAATTAAAACGAATATACATTTGTCAAATTATATTAAAATCGGTTCAGATTTGGATATAGCTCTCATATATATTTTCGACCGATTTCATGTATTTTATGCACCATACACGATATGTTTGTTCGATTCATGCATGCAATGTTTCGCCACCGAAGCTGGAACCAATTATGACCAACAAATACCAAATTTCAGACAAATCCGTGAAAAAAATGTGGCAAAAATCATCAAATTACCGAATATCGGGAGGTCCCGTTATATGGGGGCTATACCAAAACGTGGACCTATAATTACAATGTTTCGCCACACGAACTAGGACCCATTATGACCCACAAATACCAATTTTTAGGCAAATCAGTGAAAAAATGTGGCAAAAACCATCAAAATACCGAATATCGGGAGGTACCGTTATATGAGGGCTATACCAAATCATGGACCCATACATGCAATGTTTCGCCACCGGAGCTGGAACCCATTATGACCAACAAATACCGATTTTCGGACAAATCCGTGAAAAAATGTTGCAAAAATCATCAAATTATCGAATATCTGGAGGTACCGTTATATGGGGGCTATACCAAATTTTGGACCCATATATGCAATGTTTTGCCACACGCTCAGGGACCTGCTATGACCTACAAATACCAATTTTAAGAGAATTCCGTGAAAAAACGTGGCATAAATCATCAAAATACCGAACATCGGGAGGTACCGTTATATGGGGACTATACCAGAACGTGGACCGATATATATCATTTTCAATACCTACCATCCTAGACACAATGCAAATAGCTCTGCTAAATTTTGGAGCTCTACGTCAAATAATGTGGGCTGTATCGTGATTTCAACAGGCAGACAGACAGACGGACAGACAGACAGGCGGACATCGTTAAATCGACTTAGAATTTTATGCTGATTATGAATATATACTTTATGGGGTCTAAGACGAATATTTAAGGATGTTACAAACGGAATGACAAAGTTAATATACCCTCCTTTCCAAGGTGGAGGGTATAAAAATGCCAGTAAGATCGTTTGGATAATGCAGTTAAACTTTTCAAAAACAAGTAAAAAAGTAGTTAAGTTCGGCCTGGCCGAACTTTTAATACCCTCCACCATGAAAAATGTAAAATTAAAATGGAATAATTAGTTTCCTTTCGATTTCAAAAGTACTTAGCTCCATCGCCACGCCAGGGCTTATTCCTTGATGGAGCAGTTTATGATAATTAAGGTATAAGATTTTATCTAAAATAAAATTAGCCAATTAACATAAACCGAACATATATGCATTTCAATATAATTTATTATATCGAATATATACAATATAAAAATAAATCTAAACAATTCATAATTGCATTATATTATGAAGAAACATAAAAATGTATATGAAGTTTAAGATAAATAATTGAGGATAAATATTTGTTGTATGTGAATCGATAATGATTATAATATCAACGACATACGTATAAATTATCATCGCGTGATTATTATACCATCATGATGACTATGTATAGTGGAATAACTTTTACAGATAATCCCATGTGGCGCTATGTTAGTAAATGCCCAATCTATATGAGTTCCGTGCTTAGTTGTGCAAGAATTTATATCCAAAAGTGGAAAAAATCCTTTGCTTACTAACAGAGTTTCCGTTAAATTCTGAGTACTCCGACGACAAATGTTGAAATCGCCAACTATAATAATTTTGTCGTTATTTTGTAGCAACAATTCTTCTATGGTTTCAGCAAGAATTTGACGAAAGGAACTCTCTGCAAAATTTGCATTTCTATACACTATCATTAGACATATACCTTTGTATTTCAAAACGATGTACTGCAAAGTCTTACATGCTTCGGAAAGATCCCTTTTCATAAGACCGCTGATATCATTTACAATATTAGATCGACTTAATGTTATGATACCTCTCTTATTTCTGGTTCTTTCTTGAGGGTCTTTTACGCAGTCAATTCTGGCAATTTCAGAAAATCCCATTAAGTTGCAGGTTTCGTTTGGGAAGGACCATGTTTCCACCAAAAAAATAAAATTAGAATTCGTAATTGTATAATCTGTACAAATATCTTCTTTATGAGCGCGAAAACTTTGAATGTTTTGGAAAAATATTTTGAAATCTTTCTCAACCAATTCGAGAAACTCAAAATGAAGATTTAATTGTTTGGTGTTCCTTAACTTATCTAGTTCTATTTTAACTGGGTCGGAATCCTGAAACGATTTCGGTGGAATAAACGGTCCTACTATGTATAGGCCAGATGCATTTGTTGCTCGACTACAGGCAACATAAAGGGCGGCTCTGGTCATCCTACTTTGTGTGTGCACAGCAACCTTTGCGTATGTGGCACCTTGACTCTTGTGAATAGTGATTCCTTCTGCTACAACCAAAGGAAATTGACATCGTTCAATACAGATTTATCATTTCGTTTAAATTGAAATGATCTACTACACTTCTCAACTGGTGTCCAAAGTTGTTCGGAACGATGAGGCTTCCTTCGCCGTGTTTCTCTACCAACAGTTTCATCTGAAAACAACAACCAAAGAAGTTTTGGGTTGGATGATTCCCATTAAAATTCTATCTCCATTAGAACTCCACTAGCTCCATTGACTAAGCCGTCCGATGTGTTAATGTTTATTGTCATCATATACTTTGCTGATTGTTTTAATGTCAGCTCCCGGCATAGTCCTTGAGTCTCTGAAGTTTTCAATTTTGTAACTTGGTTTAAGATGTTTACGGTTTGTGCAGGATTTAATGAATCACATTTAACAACGTCGCGCGCTCTTGATGCGAATGTTTCAGTAGGTATTTGGTGCAACTTCTGCGCATTGTAGTTATTTGCTTCTTCGTTTGATACAAACAAATGTATTGCATCCATTGGTATATCACTTGTGTCGCTTTTAATTCTGGATTTCATTATATCGACGTCTTCCTTTGTCATTATTCCATCAGACATTCTGCTTAGGGCTTGAGCGAACCTCAAATCTTCTCTTTGTCGCGTTATTTCTGTCAGTTCATAGAAATGGAATAAATCCCATAATGTTGAACCTACTATAATTCCATACGGGTTTGCAGAATTGTCACTAAAAATACACCTATCGCCAACTGGTGGAAGTTGTTTAAAATCACCAAATGCCAAAATAGAAATGCCACCAAACGCACTGGTTGTTTTAAAAATCTGCTTGAGACTAGCATCCAAATATCCCATCATTCTAGAACCAACCATTGAAATTTCATCGATAATTATAAGCTTTATATCGCTTAATTTTGTCAATATTGAATTGACGCTATCGCTGCTTTGAGGGCGCAGTTCGCCTGAGTACTGATTAACAGGCAGTGAAAACAATGCATGTAAAGTATATCCTCCAATGCCAAATGCCGCTTTTCCAGTTGGAGCTGTTAATAGGACCTTTGGTAAGTCGGGATTTACTCCAGGAATACTATTTATTCTGTGTGTAATTGATTGATAAATTGCTTTGATTAAACGACTTTTTCCAACACCCGCACCACCACCAATATACTCATAAAATAATTTATTTTCCACAACATTCTGCAGAATATGATGCAAATACTTTCGTTGCTTAGAATTTAGAGTCCTTATGTCATTCAGAAGATTGTTTTCACTTATTAAAGAGGGTAACTTTATAACTCTTACATCGTTTCTTGTGTCAGGATCATTATTTTCGAAACCAAATATATTTTCTTCGGGGTTTATTTCTGGTACAGCCAAAGCACGAAAATCTTCATCAAGCATTTGAGTTGCTGCATTGTTATCGTTTACGTTAAATTTGGCGTTGTGTTCATCTTGTATTTGTAATAAGATTTCGTCAAGTTCACCTTCCGTGTATAACTCAAATTGTTGCCTATTTAATTCTATAGTTTCCTTTAAAGCAAGACATGTACTTTCATTGTCGTTCTGTAACAAATCATCTGCTTCATTTCTCCAGGGCAAATACAGCATTACCAATGAACGAAAGTAATCTTCTCTGTTTGCATCGACATTGAACTTTGGAAATCTTACAATAGCCGCATTGTTTCTTTTATATACGTATCCCGAATTATTTTTTAGTCGAAGGGGAGCGCCAACTTGATCTAAATTTGTGTCATCGTTCTCAAAAAAATCATCTTCTTCCTCTTCATTGGAACGAGATTTTCTCAATCTTCGTGAATATGTGTAATACGATGCAAAATAAGCCAAACATATATTTTCTAATATATCTGGACGTTGTATGTAATGATCCAGAATGTTCGCTTTGAAAATATCAGTTGATTCCCTTTCGAGGTTTTGCAGTTCTTGCCTTGATTTTAGCATCCGAACTCGTTTTTCGGGTGGGAAAGTATTCACATAAACCTCTGTAGTACTACATTGCGACATACTCATACCCAGTATATTGTAAGATGCCTCTTGAGCGGACACTTCGGAGGCGTTAATAAATTTGTGTCCTATATGCTGAAGTCTCTCATTGACAGAATAATTTCCCTCTCGTATTTCATGCATAGTTTCTTGCAGTAATCGGGAAACACCCCTATTGGACTTATTTATATAATTTTCAATATAAGTGACACATGCATATGCACCTAGAACGAATTGTATGTCCATATTCGATTTTTGCATTGTTAGGATTCTTGGATTGAATGCATTGATGGATCTGTCTTTGAATGTTCTTTTCAGAAATATTTGAGGCTTTTTAATTGAAGATCTTAGTGCTAAAATGTACTCGTCCCTATTTAAATTAATTCTTCTGTCAGATAAGAAACTGTCAAATTGCTGAAGTTCATTAATATCTTCATCTGAAAGATTTGCGTTGAGCAATGTATGAATTTTGTCAAAATTATCTTTGTGTATCTTCAGTATGTCGAGATCTGTGTCTTCGGGCAGTGGAAACAGTAAGTCTGTGGCTGGCATTGGAGGGTGTGGAATGTGGAAACGACAAAACTTTTGACCCCTTATTTCTCGTTGACATGATCTTGTGTGATTGTGACGTTGGACGTTAATAATACCTTCGACATCTCTGATATTAGAATCTGTTGAAATGAATTTATCCACAAACTCTATAACGGGTGGGAAAGATGTAGTATCTGATATATTTTACTGAGGTGCATTGTTCAGCCAATATATGCCGTGCAAATGTGGAGATCCTCGCTGCTGAAACTCTATTCTCCAATAATATTTAATAACGTTATACTCATCGAATATACCACCATAAGATTTGAAATGTTTGAATAAGTGCCTAATTCGCTGATCAAAATATCGAGAGCATGTGATAGGGTCCTCCCGTATGAGATCATACTTTCTTTGTGTAGAATAGGAATTGGCTTCTTCCTCAGAAATCTCTGTACCTTCTAAAATTTTTACAAGAATTACAATTAATTCTGGCCATTGAGATTCCGCAGCAGACAATGTTATGAAAAACGTAGGTAATCCAAATTGCCTAATCATTGACAAAACTTTTTTCTTTTCACTTTCCCAGTGAGCTGGTGAAGACCGAATGCCCTTCAGGGCGTGATACCCGTCATCATATTGCACTAAATTTTGAACAAACCGCTCGTCTAATACATCTGCAGCTGTAAATTGTCTGGCTCCCATTTTTTTCTCAAACACGTTGATATGCTATTCTTAATACGTGAAAATTCTAGTTTTTTATATGAATACAAAACTTTATCCACGCGTGCGCAACGCCTATCAAATCGTCGAACCTCAGACTTTATTACTTTCCCAACAGTGGCAGTGCAATTCCTTTTGATACCACAGTAAATGGTAGGGTAAGAAAGTTCTTCGGAATCCTCATCAAGCAGCATGTCTAAGGGTCTTTGTCCTTCACCAGGGGCTATTGAAATACGTTGTAAGGGTATATTTTCCGCAGCTTGATTATCTAATAATGTTTCTTGTGAATTTATCTCTTGAACTTCATCCTCTAAAACATTATTATTTATCAACTGAGAAACCAAGTCCTGATCATTTACATTTGAAACAAAAGGAATCTGCTCAGTTGAACTCATATTACTTAGCCATTCACTTGAAATTTGAATGTTATGTTTTCTATACAATTCCGTATTCACTAGGTATGAAGCTGCCTGAAAAATTTTGGCCGGGCGGATTGTTTCTGTCATAAAACTGTGTTCATAGGCAATTCTTCGCTTCAGATATACCTGAACCACTTCAGTCTGATCCGTTGATCGTGGAAGAACATTAACAGTTGTTGCCAAGTGAATAGGCACATTGACCACAGCACCTCTTACGGCACATTGGCGGTTGTACCCAAGAGAAACAATTCTCATAAATGGAATTCTTGGGGAAACAAATCTTTCTTCTAATGGTGTCAAACCACTTAAATCATGTGGGATGTCTGGAAAAGATAAGCCTTTTGAAAGACAAATGGTTGGAATTTTACCGCCACTAACAATCTTATGACAAGTATTACAGAATTTGTACTTATCATTAGCGGAGGGAAATTTATCAGAGAGATAAAATACATCTCTTAGATTGGGAAATTTTCTTAAGAAGGCACTTTTTAGAATTAGTTTAATTTGGCTTGGAAACCAAAGTCCCCCACAACAAATGCAAACTTCCGTTGGACCATGTTTAATAACTTTAAAAAACTCACCGAATACTCTTGAGCGATGACGTGCGCGATCCATTTCCAAAACATTTATTCGTGATTCAGGGGAAAGTTGTTGTCTCACATTGGCGATCCTCTCTGCTTGCCGAGCATTTTCATTTTGGCGATTAACCGGATTCATTCGGTGAATAAGCACACGACAATTTCTATCATGTATTTGCTGACTTGATTGAATACGTGATGTACGTCTTTGGTGCGATCTTCGTATAGTATTCCTTTGTTGCTCTAAATACCTGTAGTTATCGTCCTGCCGGCGATGAGAATGTTCAAGCGTGTTGCGCTGTTGTTCTTGCATTCGGTAGTTTTCATTCTCTCGATGTTGTTGGTGACTTAACGCATCGCGCTGCCGTTCAATATACCGATAATTTTCATCCTGTCGCCGAATGGAGTGCTCTATTGCGTTTCGTTGTCGTTCTATCAATCGGTAAGATTCATCCTCTCTATGTTGTTGATGACGTATTGCATCGCGCTCCCGTTCCAAATGCCTGTAATTGTCATCTTGTCGCCGAATCGAGTGTTCCTGTGTATTCCTTTGTTGTTCCATCAATCGGTACGCTTCATCCTCTCTATGTTGTTGGTGACTAACTGCATCACGCTCTCGTTCCAAATGCCTGTAATTGTCATCTTGTCGCCGAATCGAGTGTTCCTGTGTATTCCTTTGTTGTTCCATCAATCGGTACGCTTCATCCTCTCTATGTTGTTGGTGACTAGCTGCATCACGCTCTCGTTCCAAATGTCGGTAATTTTCATCTTGTCGCCGAATCGAGTGTTCCTGTGTATTCCTTTGTTGTTCCATCAATCGGTACGCTTCATCCTCTCTATGTTGTTGGTGACTAAGTGCATCACGCTCTCGTTCCAAATGTCGGTAATTTTCATCCTGTCGCCGAATGGAGTGCTCAAGAGTGTTTCTTTCTTGTTCTACCATTCGGTAGGATTCATCCTCTCTATGTTGTTGATGACTTACTGCATCACGCTCTAGTTCCAAACTCCGGTAATTATCGTCCTGTCTGCGAATGGCGTGCTGAAGCGTGTTTCTTCCTTGTTCCATCAATCTATATGCTTCGTCTTCTCTATGCTGTTGGTGACTTAAGGAATCTCTTTCTCTTTCGAATTGCCGGTAATTTTCATCCTGCCGACGAACTGCATGTTGGGAAGTGTTACGTAATTGTTCGACTCTTCTATTGAATGAAGACCTCCTCCTTTCTCGATGATACACTCTATCCCTCGAACGCTCTTCTTCCCGAAAGTCTACATTCTGTCTTCTTGTAGACAATGCACTTGCGTTTCTTAGCAGATCCATGGGATTTCGTTCACGATAGCTATTAACACGAGATGCAGTCAATCGTTGACGCTGCTGAGCAGATTGTTTGCGTAGTCTAGGCATATCACTGTTTCTTCGACTAAATTTATTTAAACACTGTTCACACACTATTCGCACTTCTTAAAATTAATAATAATAACTTTTAGTGCGGGATTATAGAACCGTTCTTTTCAAGTGACTGAGAAGTACTGATATTTAAGCGAACCACCAATTACATATTTTGTCTACCTATGGAATACTATATTTAATATATTGCTACCTGTTTTTTCTATATTGATATTTAGAATAAACATCAAGGTGCAATATTCAGGTAGAATATACCTTTTAGGAAAACAATCATTATTATAAAATAGTGTAACAAGTTAAATATTTTCATATAATCAAACAGGTAATAAAAGCATATTTATTGGAACAAACAAGGTAATAAAAGTGTATTTATTGGAACAAACAAGGTAATAAAAGTGTATTTATTGAAACAAACAACGTAATAAAATGAGCCCTTTATGAAATAAATATTTGCAAATTTACCTTGCAGAATATTTTAATCTCCCGTGCAATAATTGAAGTTACACTACCTGGGGTTATATGTACTTCTCTGCAAGGAATAGTAAACCAAGTAAACAATGTATAAACCATTTTAATTTATTTTCAAAATTTGGCAGAATATAATATCAAGAGGTAGGGCATTTTGATATTTATTTTTTAATATCCAGATAAATCAACACTTATAACATCAAACTGCAGAATATCAAACCGTTCTAAAAATTGTATATTTAAGCAAAATTCTGTCATAATTCTGGGTACTAATTACGAGCTTCAAGTACATCATTATGGTCAATTCTTAAAAAAAACCTAAACGAAAGCGATCTAAAGTCGGGAAGGGCCAACTATATGATTTCCTACACTACCAAGATATCCCACAGATGAAGATGATTCTTTTGAAAAATGTGGCTAAAATCATTCAAATACCGGAGATTAGGGAGTATCGCTTTATGAGCGGTATAATATGGATCAACTTTGTAATGCAACGAAAAATTGCAGACAATTCCGTTAATAATGTAGTTAAAATCATAAAAATGTGGAATATCTGGGGGGTATTGTTATATGGGCGCTATACGTGGACCTATTTAGACAATTATATTTTAGGGGTTAAAGTACTCAGAAGAAACACATTGTGTGCATTTTCCGACAATTCCATTGGATTCCACTTAGCTACAATATGTTGGCGACATACGATATCGTAGACTAATATACACAAAATTTTCCAGGGGTAAAGTACTCAAAAATAACTCCGGGAGGTACCGCTGTGGGAGGGATTACGATATCGTAGACCAATGTAGACAATTCTATTTCTAGGGGTAAAATACTCACAAATAATACCTTGTGTAGAAATTTTGATAATTCCATTAATAAATGTGGCTAAAAACATCATATTATCGAATATCGGGGGGTACCGTTATATGGGGGATATACGATATTGTGGACCTATGTAGACAATTCTCTTCCAGGGTGTAAAGAACTCATTGTGTGGGTTCACATAATTCCATTGAAAATGTGGTTAAAATCATCAAAATAACGAATATCCGCGGGTACAGTTATCGGGCTGATTACGGTATCGTACACCTATATAGAAAAGTGCCTTCCAGGGGGTAAAAGACTTGTAAAGAACTCTTTGTGTAAAATAATAATTCCAATAATAAAAGTGGCTAAAATCAATCAAATACCGAATATATGAGGGTACCGTTATATGGGGACTATACGATATCGTGGACCTATATACATAATCCTCTTTCAGTGGGTAAAGTACTCACAAAGAATTCCTTGTGTAGAATGTCAGACAATTCCATTGAAAAATGTGGCTAAAATCATGAAAATAGCGAATATCGGGGGGTACCGTTATATGGGGGCTATACGATAACGTGGAACTTTATAGACAATTCTTTTCCAGGGGGTAATGTACTCACAATAAACTCCTTGTGAGAATTTTCACACAATTCCATTGAAAAATGTAAAAATCATGTAAAACCATCAAATACCGAATATCGGAAGGTGCCTTCTATGGGGTATATACGATATTGTCGACCTATGTAGATAATTCTCCTTTAGGGGGTAAAGTACTCAAAAAAAACCTCTTTGTATAGAATTTCAAACGATTCCGTTAAAAAATGTGGCTAAAATCATAAAAAACCGAATATCGGGGGTACCATGATCTGTGGGCTATTCGATATTGTGGACCTATATAGACAATTCTATTTCTGGGAGTGAAGTACTCACAAAGAATTCCTTGCGTAGAATTTCAGACAATTCCATTGAAAAATGTGGCTGAAATCATCAAAATACCGAATATCGGAGGTTAACGGTACCCTATATATATATATATATATATATATATATATATATATATATATATATATATATATATATATATATATATATATATATATATATATATATATATATATATATATATCTATATATATATATATATATAGATATATATATATATATATAAAAGAGGAAAATGTTTGTATGTTTGCTTGTTTGTTTGTTTGTTTGTAATTTATGGACTTGAAAACCGCTGAATAGATTTTCCTGAAAATTTCCATATATACTGGAACATCGCCTGAAAGTAACATAGGCTATATACATTTTTGAATTTCCACTTGGAACTGGAGATATAGCATCAGAATCGGAGGTACCTCCCAAAATTTAGATTTTATATGCACATATCTATTGATTGGTTGAAGACACAGTCTCCAAATTTGGAATACGTAACGGAATTTGGAACAAAAATAAGTTTGCCAAATTATATTGTAATCGGTTCAGATTTGGATATAGCTCCCATATATATTTTCGACCGATTTCGTTCATTTGATGCCTCAAACACAATATGAATGTTCGATTCCAATGAAATTTGGAATGTGTGACGGGACTTAAGCCGAAAATAAATTTGTCAAATTATATTGAAATCGGTTCAGATTTGGATATAGCTCCCATATATATTTTCGGCCGATTTCAAGCATTTGATGCACCAAACACGCTATGTATCCCCAATTTCAATGAAATTTGAAACGTGTGATGGATTTTATCTAAAAAATTGATTTCCCAAATTATATTGAAATCGGTTCAGATTTGGATATAGCTCCCATATACATTTTCGGCCGATTTCATGAATTTGGTGGACCAAACACGACATGTATTTCCAATTGTAATGAAATTAAAAATAAGTAACGGAATTGGGAGCCAAAATGAATTTGTCAAATTAAATTGAAATCGGTTCAGATTTGGATATAGCTCCCATATATATTTTCGACCGATTTCATTTATTTGATGCACCAAACACGCTATGTATCTCTAATTTCAATGAAATTTGGAATGTGTAGGGGAAATTAAAACGAATATACATTTGTCAAATTATATTAAAATCGGTTCAGATTTGGATATAGCTCTCATATATATTTTCGACCGATTTCATGTATTTTATGCACCATACACGATATGTTTGTTCGATTCCAAAGAAATTTGGAATATGTAACGGGATTTTGATTAGAAAATAAATTAGTCAAATTATATTAAAATCGGTTCAGATTTGGATATAGCTCCCATATATATTTTCGACCGATTTCGTTCATTTGATGCCTCAAACACAATATGAATGTTCGATTCCAATGAAATTTGGAATGTGTGACGGGACTTAAGCCGAAAATAAATTTGTCAAATTATATTGAAATCGGTTCAGATTTGGATATAGCTCCCATATATATTTCGGCCGATTTCAAGCATTTGATGCACCAAACACGCTATGTATCCCCAATTTCAATGAAATTTGAAACGTGTGATGGATTTTATCTAAAAAATTGATTTCCCAAATTATATTGAAATCGGTTCAGATTTGGATATAGCTCCCATATACATTTTCGGCCGATTTCATGAATTTGGTGGACCAAACACGACATGTATTTCCAATTGTAATGAAATTAAAAATAAGTAACGGAATTGGGAGCCAAAATGAATTTGTCAAATTAAATTGAAATCGGTTCAGATTTGGATATAGCTCCCATATATATTTTCGACCGATTTCATTTATTTGATGCACCAAACACGCTATGTATCTCTAATTTCAATGAAATTTGGAATGTGTAGGGGAAATTAAAACGAATATACATTTGTCAAATTATATTAAAATCGGTTCAGATTTGGATATAGCTCTCATATATATTTTCGACCGATTTCATGTATTTTATGCACCATACACGATATGTTTGTTCGATTCCAAAGAAATTTGGAATATGTAACGGGATTTTGATTAGAAAATAAATTAGTCAAATTATATTAAAATCGGTT
Source organism: Musca domestica (assembly GCF_030504385.1). Lineage (NCBI taxonomy): Eukaryota > Metazoa > Arthropoda > Insecta > Diptera > Muscidae > Musca > Musca domestica. The sequence goes on along the minus strand of NW_026712376.1, from coordinate 876,161 downwards.
CAGATTTGGATATAGCTCCCATATATATTTTCCGCCGATTTCACATATTTGATGCACAAAACACGATACGTATTTCCGATTCCAACGAAATTCGGCATGAGTGGCTAAATTTGGTACAAAAATAAATTCGACAAAGTATATTCAAATACGCTCAGATGTGATTATAGCTCCCAGATGTGATTATGCACCCAAAGCGAGAGAGACGAAATCTGGCACCAGAAAAAATTGCCAAATTATGTTGAAATCAGTTGAGGTTTGGATATAGCTAACATATATATTTCGGCCGATTTCATACATATTATGCACCAAACACGATATATATGACCGATTCCAATGAAATTCAGAATGTGTGGTGGAATTTGGTTATAATAATAAATGTGATGAATTAATTGGAAATTAGTTAAGATTTGGATATAGCTCCCATATACATTTTCGGCCGATTTCATGTATTTGGTGGACCAAACACGACATGTATTTCCAATTGTAATGAAATTTGAAATAAGTAACGGAATTGGGAGCCAAAATGAATTTGTCAAATTAAATTGAAATCGGTTCAGATTTGGATATAGCTCCCATATATATATTCTCGGCCGATTTCACATATTTGACGCACCAATTTCAATGAATTATGAAAGGTGTGGCGGAGTTTGGTGTAAAAGTAATTTTTTTAAAATTATATTTAAATCGGATCAGATTGGGATATGATTTTAATAAGAACCATTGACCCACAACGCCTTTGGCTAACACTAAAAAACAACACAACAATTTATTTGATATACGCTTATTACGGCGAAGTATGTTGCTATCTCGAATTCACTAATTGCTATAGAAAAACCACTCTACTTAAAAAAATTGCAGTTTCCTGCACGCTTGATATTTGCTATGAAATAAATAAATCCAAAGGACAAACCCTTCGTGTATGCATGTCATGTTACTGCTTTTGTAATGATTTTTTTTTATTAACGCATTAAATTAGTGCAATATTTTTTTTTTAAATTTTTAAATTTGTTTTTCTTTATCCAACATATATTCGTAAATAAAATTTTGAATGCATATAAAATCAAAAGGGGAAGCGAAGCGCACCGGGTTCAGCTAGTATATATATATATATATATATATATATATATATATATATATATATATATATATATATATATATATATATATATATATATATTATTTTTTTTGGGCGTTATGTACTCACAATGAAATCCTTGTGTGGATTTTCACACAATTCCATTGAAAAGTGTGGGAAAAATCATCAAAATAACGAATATCGGAAGGTGCCGTTATATGGGGAATATACGATATTATGGATAATTCTCTTTTAGGGGGTAAAGTACTCACAAAGAACTCCTTGTGTAGAATTTCAGATGATTCTATTGAGAAATGTGGCTAAATCATAAAAATACCGAATATCGGGGGGTACGTTATATGGGAGATATACGATATCGTGACCTATATACACAACCCTCTTTCAGGGGGTAAAGTACTCACAATGAGCTCCTCGTGTAGAATTTCAGACAAATCCTTTCAAAAAATGTAGCTAAAATCATCAAAATACCGAATATCGAGCGGTATCGTTATATGGGGGATATACGATATCGTGGACCTATATAGACAACTCTCTTTCAGGGGGTAAAGTACTCTTGTGTAGAATTTCAAACTATTCCTTTAAAAATGTGGCTAAAATCATCAAAATACCGAATATCTGAGGATACCGTTATATGGGGGCTATACGATATCGTGGACCTATAAAGATAATTTTCTTTCAAGGAATAAAGTACTCATAAGGAACTCCTTGTGTGAATTTTCAGACAATTCTATTGAAAAATGTGGCTAAAATCCTCAAAATACCGAATATCGGGGGGTACCGTTATATGGGGAATTTACGATATCGTGGACCTATATAGATAATTCTTTTTGAGGGGGTAATATGCCCACAAGGGACCCTTTTGTGGAATTTCAGACAATTCCATTGAAAAATGTGGATAAAATCATCAAAAAAACCAAATATCGTGGACCTATATACATAATTCTCTGCCAAAGTATAAAGTACCATCAAGGAACTCCTTGTGTGGATTTTCACACAATTCCGTTAAAAAATGTGGCTAAAATAATCAAAATGCCGAATGCCGGGGGGGGGGTACCGTTATATAGGGGCTATACGATATTGTGGACATATATAGATAATTCTCTGCGAAGGTATAAAGTACCCACAAGGAACTCCTTGTGTGGATTTTCAGACAATTCCGTTGAAAAATGTATGTAAAATCAGCAAAATACCGAATATCGGGGGGTATCGTTATATGGGGGCTATATAGGACCTATATAGATAATTCTCTGCCAAGGTATAAAGTACCCACAAGGAACTCCTTGTGTGGATTTTCAGACAATTCCGTTCAAAAATGTGGGTAAAATCATCAAAATACCCAATATCGGGGGGTACCGTTACATGGGGGCTATACGATATCGTGGACCTATATAGATAATTCTCTGCCGAGGTATAAAGTACCATCAAGGAACTCCTTGTGTGGATTTTCAGACAATTCCGTTCAAAAATGTGGGTAAAAGCATCAAAATACCGAATATCGTGGGGTACCGTTACATGGGGGCTATACGATATCGTGGACCTATATAGATAATTCTCTGCCGAGGTATAAAGTACCCACAAGGAACTCCTTGTGTGGGTTTTCAGACAATTCCGTTCAAAAATCTGGGTAAAAGCATCAAAATACCGAATATCGTGGGGTACCGTTACATGGGGGCTATACGATATCGTGGACCTATATAGATAATTCTCTGCCGAGGTATAAAGTACCCACAAGGAACTACTTGTGTAGATTTTCAGACAATTCCGTTCAAAAATGTGGGTAAAATCATCAAAATACCGAATATCGGGGGGTACCGTTATATGGGGGCTATACGATATTGTGGACCTATATAGATAATTCTCTGCCGAGGTATAAAGTACCATCAAGGAACTCCTTGTGTGGATTTTCAGACAATTCCGTTGAAAATTGTGGGTAAAATCATCAAAATACCGAATATCGGGGGGTACCGTTACATGGGGGCTATACGATATCGTGGACCTATATAGATAATTCTCTGCCGAGGTATAAAGTACCCACAAGGAACTCCTTGTGTGGATTTTCAGACAATTCCGTTGAAAAATGTGGGTAAAATCATCAAAATACCGAATATCGGGGGGTACCGTTATATGGGGGCTATACGATATTGTGAACCTATATAGATAATTCTCTACCGAGGTATGAAGTACCCACGAGGAACTCCTTGTGTGGATTTTCAGACCGTTATATGGGGGCTATACGATATCGTGGACCGATATAGCCCATCTTCGAACTTGACCTGCCTGCAGACAAAAGAGAGATCTGTGCAAAATTATAGCTTCGTATCTTAATTCGTTTAGACTGTAGCGTGATTACAACAGACGGACAGGGCTAAATCGTCTTAGAATTTTACCCTGATCAAGAATATATATACTTTGTTGGGTCTAAAATGAATATTTCGATGAGTTACAAACGGAATGACGAACTTAATATACCCTCCATACCTTTTTTGGTGGAGGGTATAAAAATAGTTTTATCCACTTCATAATTGAGGGCAGAATGATTTCAGAATAGTCAAATATAATTACTATTTTACACCCATTACCGTAAGATGGGAATTATTTTATTTACCATTTAAATTGTCCATTTTTTAAAAGTCCATATTTTCGATGACGGTTCAACAAATATTCGGTTCCGTGCTACTTTCTTATATTTGTAATTTGTTCATGTTTTCACAATTTATTAATATTGTACATCCCAAATCTACGTTCCCAACCAATATTCTCTTGGGGGTTACAAAAATTTTCTTTTCTGATCACACATTAGATATGAAAGTGGACTTGGGGATACTCCAATTCGGGGACTTTACTTAATTAAATTCCTATGTGGCAATTATCTGTATGATGGTTCCCTACCCCAGGGTAGCATAAATAAAATTTTTTAGCCAAATAAATTGATGAATGTGGTCAAGACCAATATGGACCCTACTCTGAAAATTTCAAAGTTTATGCGAAGAGGTTCTCTACCCCCTTAGAAACAAAGAGGCCAAATAAGGGCCAAAAATTGAAAACGTGGCCACGACCTCAAAAATAGCTTAAATCATACGATGGTTATACAAATATGAAATCGGGTTGTATCCTTATCCGTGAATTATGATCGATATCATGACCTGCAAAAGTTTTAAGGTATCCTGAATGTTTGGGAAGAATTTCTGGAACGATAGAAATCCTTTTCTTACTGATATTCATTACATTCGCTCTTTTATTTGCACCCTTTATATTTGGTATTTTACTGATTGTACTCCCAAAGAATTTTTAATTTTGAGCTCTCATTGGACGGATTATTGTCACATGAAAGAAGTATTTCCACGCTTTGAAATGAGCCCTATTAGGCTTTTTCGGTCATTTTTATACCCTCCACCATACTATGGAGGGTATTAACTTTGTCATTCCGTTTGTAACTCCTCGAAATATTCATGTCAGACCCAACAAAGTATATATATTCTTGATCAGCGTAAAATTCTAAGTCGATTTAGCCATGTCCCTCTGTCTGTCTGTCTGTCTGTTGTAATCACGCTATCTTTCGTACGAATTGAGATAGAAGGCTAACATTTTGCTCACGTGTTTATTTTTCCAGTATGCAGGTTAAGTTCTTAAATTTGTTTTCATATAGCCCCCATATAACGGTACCTCCCGATATTCGGTATTTTGATGATTTTAGCGACATTATTCAAATAACGTATTTAGAGTTCGTAATGGGAACTACAGTCTGTGACAGAAAATTGTCTATGCAGGTCCAGGTCTTCGTATAGGCCCCATATATCAGTACCTCTCTATATTCGGTATTTTGACGAGTTTAGGTACAATAATCAACGAAATTGTTTGAGATGTCGTACTTGAAGTTCGAAATGGATGCTACACCCTGTGACAGAAAATTGTCTATGCTGGTCCAGGTCTTCGCACAGCTACGATACAACGGTACCTCCCTATATACGATATTTGATGATTTTACCTACATTATTCACCGTTTATTTCAATTTCCGAATTTGAATTTGGTAATGACTTATGACAAACAATGCCTGTGTGGGTCCACGTCATATAGACACCATACAACGGCTATATTCGTTATTTTTAAAATTTTAACAAAATTTTTTAAGGATTTTATTTTTTATACCCTACAACACTATGTGTTGGGGGTATTATAAGTTTGATTGGGCCTCGAAATATTGGTTTCCCACATAGGAAAGTATATATGGATCTTCCTAGCTCGCCGAGCTGAGTCGATCTAGCTATGTATGTCCGTCCGTCCGTCTGTCCGTCTGTCCATGTTAATTTGTAATCACTCTACAGGTCGTAATTATGGCCCGATCTTCACGAAATTTAGAATGTAGGTGGGGCTTGGACCAGAATAGAATCCTATTTCTTTTGGAGATGATCGCCAAATTTTTAGGGGTTGAAATGGACCAAATACTGAAATAATGTCGGATTTTGCAGTAGCTATACAGACCGCAATTATAGACCAATCGATGCGGAATTTCGCATGTGGCTAGAGTTTAGGGCGGGAAAGAACCCTACCGATTTGGGTGGTCATCGGATAATATTTAGCGGGTAAAATAGGCCATATCTTTTTTGTTGAAAAAATTCAAAATTTTTCATTAAAGCGCGAATATTTTAAACCCCGGCGAAATCTCAATGCCATGACAAGGTTACTTCTAATCTTTACATTGATGTTAAGATCCAAAAAATCGAATATATAGCAAATATATGCGATATATATGTCTTTCAAAGAAGATATGCTTGAAAGATCTCTTATATGTCGAGAACGGCTGAACTGATTTCGACAGTTCTCATTAATTCAGAATGGCCTCTTGGCAGGAAAGAAAAAACGTCTAAAAAATCGCATAAAAATATCTCTCTAAAGATGAAAATATGGATTTTGTAAAATTTTCTCATATTTTTACAATTTTGTCATATTTTTGGCATAATTTCATTTTGAATTAAGCATTTGGTAATATTTATACAGCTAACAAATCTAAGTAGTAAGCATATTAGGATATCATATACAGATCGCATTTATGGCCCGATCCTTACGAAATTTTGCATGGGGATAAGATGAGGGTCAGAATAGAAGCCTACTCTTTTTGTAGATGATCGTCATATATTTAGGGGTTGAAATGGACCAAAAAACTGCAAAATTTGTCAGCAGGTCGTAATTATTGCCCGATCCTCACGCACATTTGGATGGGGGTTACCGGACATTGCAAAGCCAAGCAGTTTTGGATGGCCATCCCAAAAATATTCAATGTGCGAAATAGTTTGCTAACTTTTGTAGACAAAATACGAAAATGTCCATTCCCGTGACTTTTTGGAGAATTCACAAATACAGGAAAGACGCACTTCTGAATATTTCGTTAACGCTGATTTCGTTGCGTTTCAGTCAAAAACCAATAATAAATGTTAATCTTTTGCCACTTCTGAGAGATTTAGGCCTTTGGGAAATATTGGTTCCAGATCTAGGAAGACCATTTACGTGCAACATCTACCAATAAATTGGATATGAGCAAATTAGTTTAAGTTGCTATTATTCCAAAATTAGAGTACGAAAGCTGATGGTTTTATTTTATTATTTGTCACAATATCTTGCGGAATACTTTCAAGTATCTGGCCTATATAAACTGTATCGTTTATTATAGTGTTGTAGGGTATTCAACGGTCGGCCCCGCTCGACTGTAGCCTTTGCTTACTTGTTTTTTTATACCCTCCACCAAAAAAGGTATGGAGGGTATATTAACTTTGTCATTCCGTTTGTAACTCATCGAAATAATCATTTTAGACCCAACAAAGTATATATATTCTTGATCAGCGTAAAATTCTAAGACGATTTAGCCCTGTCCGTCCGTCTGTCCGTCTGCCCGTCTGTTGTAATCACGCTACAGTCTAAACGAATTAAGATAGGAAGCTACTATTTTGCACAGATCTCTCTTTTGTCTGCAGGCAGGTCAAGTTCGAAGATGGGCTATATCGGTCCACGATATCGTATAGCCCCCATATAACGGTACCCCCGATATTCGGTATTTTGATGATTTTACCCACATTTTTCAACGGAATTGTCTGAAAATCCACACAAGGAGTTCCTTGTGGGTACTTTATACCTCGGCAGAGAATTATCTATATAGGTCCACGATATCGTATAGCCCCTATGTAACGGTACCCCCCGATATTCGGTATTTTGAAGATTTTACCCACATTTTTCAACGGAATTGTCTGAAAATCCACACAAGGATTTCTTTGTGGGTACTTTATACCTCGGCAGAGAATTGTCCATATAGGTCCACGATATCGTATAGCCCCCATGTAACGGTACCCCCCGATATTCGGTATTTTGATAATTTTACCCACAATTTTCAACGGAATTGTCTGAAAATCCACACAAGGAGTTGCTTGTGGGTACTTTATACCTCGGCAGAGAATTATCAATATAGGTCCACAATATCGTATAGCCCCCATATAACGGTACCCCCCGATATTCGGTATTTTGATGATTTAACCCACATTTTAGAACGGAATTGTCTGAAAATCCACACAAGGAGTTCCTTGTGGGTACTTTATACCTCGGCAGAGAATTATCTATATAGGTCCACGATATCGTATAGCCCCCATGTAACGGTACCCCACGATATTCGGTATTTTGATGATTTTACCCACATTTTTCAACGGAATTGTCTGAAAATCCACACAAGGAGTTCCTTGATGGTACTTTATACCCCGGCAGAGAATTATCTATATAGGTCCACAATATCGTATAGCCCCCATATAACGGTACCCCCGATATTCGGTATTTTGATGATTTTACCCACATTTTTGAACGGAATTGTCTGAAAATCTACACAAGTAGTTCCTTGTGGGTACTTTATACCTCGGCAGAGAATTATCTATATAGGTCCACAATATCGTATAGCCCCCATATAACGGTACCCCCCGATATTCGGTATTTTGATGATTTAACCCACATTTTGAACGGAATTTTCTGAAAATCCACACAAGGAGTTCCTTGTGGGTACTTTATACCTCGGCAGAGAATTATCTATATAGGTCCACGATATCATATAGCCCCCATGTAACGGTACCCCACGATATTCGGTATTTTGATGATTTTACCCACATTTTTCAACGGAATTGTCTGAAAATCCACACAAGGAGTTCCTTGATGGTACTTTATACCCCGGCAGAGAATTATCTATATAGGTCCACAATATCGTATAGCCCCCATATAACGGTACCCCCGATATTCGGTATTTTGATGATTTTACCCACATTTTTGAACGGAATTGTCTGAAAATCTACACAAGTAGTTCCTTGTGGGTACTTTATACCTCGGCAGAGAATTATCTATATAGGTCCACAATATCGTATAGCCCCCATATAACGGTACCCCCCGATATTCGGTATTTTGATGATTTAACCCACATTTTTGAACGGAATTGTCTGAAAATCTACACAAGTAGTTCCTTGTGGGTACTTTATACCTCGGCAGAGAATTATCTATATAGGTCCACAATATCGTATAGCCCCCATATAACGGTACCTCCCGATATTCGGTATTTTGATGATTTTACCCACATTTTTGAACGGAAATGTCTGAAAATCCACACAAGGAGTTCCTTGTGGGTACTTTATACCTCGGCAGAGAATTCTCTATATAGGTCCACGATATCGTATAGTCCCCATGTAACGGTACCCCACGATATTCGGTATTTTGATGCTTTTACCCACAGTTTTGAACGGAATTGTCTGAAAATCCACACAAGGAGTTCCTTGATGGTACTTTATACCTCGGCATAGAATTATCTATATAGGTCCACGATATCGTATAGCCCCCATGTAACGGTACCCCCCGATATTCGGTATTTTGATGATTTTACCCACATTTTTCAACGGAATTGTCTGAAAATCCACACAAGGAGTTCCTTGTGGGTACTTTATACCTCGGCAGAGAATTATCTATATAGGTCCACGATATCGTATAGCCCCCATGTAACGGTACCCCACGATATTGGGTATTTTGATGATTTTACCCACATTTTTGAACGGAATAGTCTGAAAATCCACACAAGGAGTTCCTTGTGGGTACTTTATACCTTGGCAGAGAATTATCTATATAGGTCCACGATATCGTATAGCCCCCATGTAACGGTACCCCACGATATTCGTTATTTTGATGCTTTTACCCACATTTTAGAACGGAATTGTCTGAAAATCCACACAAGGAGTTCCTTGATGGTACTTTATACCTCGGCAGAGAATTATCTATGTAGGTCCACAATATCGTATAGCCCCCATATAACGGTACCCCCGATATTCGGTATTTTGATGATTTTACCCACATTTTTGAACGGAATTGTCTGAAAATCCACACAAGGAGTTCCTTGTGGGTACTTTATACCTCGGCAGAGAATTATCTATATAGGTCCACGATATCGTATAGCCCCCATGTAGCGGTACCCCAGGATATTCGGTATTTTGATCCTTTTACCCACATTTTTGAACGGAATTGTCTGAAAATCCACACAAGGAGTTCCTTGATGGTACTTTATACCTCGGCATAGAATTATCTATATAGGTCCACGATATCGTATAGCCCCCATGTAACGGTACCCCCCGATATTCGGTATTTGATGGTTTTACATGATTTTTACATTTTTCAATGGAATTGTGTGAAAATTCTCACAAGGAGTTTATTGTGAGTACATTACCCCCTGGAAAAGAATTGTCTATAAAGTTCCACGTTATCGTATAGCCCCCATATAACGGTACCCCCCGATATTCGCTATTTTCATGATTTTAGCCACATTTTTCAATGGAATTGTCTGACATTCTACACAAGGAATTCTTTGTGAATACTTTACCCACTGAAAGAGGATTATGTATATAGGTCCACGATATCGTATAGTCCCCATATAACGGTACCCTCATATATTCGGTATTTGATTGATTTTAGCCACTTTTATTATTGGAATTATTATTTTACACAAAGAGTTCTTTACAAGTCTTTTACCCCCTGGAAGGCACTTTTCTATATAGGTGTACGATACCGTAATCAGCCCGATAACTGTACCCGCGGATATTCGTTATTTTGATGATTTTAACCACATTTTCAATGGAATTATGTGAACCCACACAATGAGTTCTTTACACCCTGGAAGAGAATTGTCTACATAGGTCCACAATATCGTATATCCCCCATATAACGGTACCCCCCGATATTCGATAATATGATGTTTTTAGCCACATTTATTAATGGAATTATTAAAATTTCTACACAAGGTATTCTTTGTGAGTATTTTACCCCTAGAAATAGAATTGTGTACATTGCTCTACGATATCGTAATCCCTCCTACAGCGGTACCTCCCGGAGTTATTTTGAGTACTTTACCCCTGGAAAATTTTGTGTATATTAGTCTACGATATCGTATGTCGCCAACATATTGTAGCTAAGTGGAATCTAATGGAATTGTCGGATAATGCACACAATGTGTTTCTTCTGAGTACTTTAACCCCCAGATATTCCATATTTTTATGATTTTAACTACATTATTAACGGAATTGTCAACAATTTTTCGTTGCATTACAAAGTTGATCCATATTATACCGCTCATAAAGCGATACTCCCTAATCTCCGGTATTTGAATGATTTTAGCCACATTTTTCAAAAGAATCATCTTCATCTGTGGGATATCTTGGTAGTGTAGGAAATCATATAGTTGGCCCTTCCCGACTTTAGATCGCTCTCGTTTAGGTTTTTTTTAAGAATTGACCATAATGATGTACTTGAAGCTCGTAATTAGTACCCAGAATTATGACAGAATTTTGCTTAAATATACAATTTTTAGAACGGTTTGATATTCTGCAGTTTGATGTTATAAGTGTTGATTTATCTGGATATTAAAAAATAAATATCAAAATGCCCTACCTCTTGATATTATATTCTGCCAAATTTTGAAAATAAATTAAAATGGTTTATACATTGTTTACTTGGTTTACTATTCCTTGCAGAGAAGTACATATAACCCCAGGTAGTGTAACTTCAATTATTGCACGGAAGATTAAAATATTCTGCAAGGTAAATTTGCAAATATTTATTTCATAAAGGGCTCATTTTATTACGTTGTTTGTTTCAATAAATACACTTTTATTACCTTGTTTGTTCCAATAAATACACTTTTATTACCTTGTTTGTTCCAATAAATATGCTTTTATTACCTGTTTGATTATATGAAAATATTTAACTTGTTACACTATTTATAATAATGATTGTTTTCCTAAAAGGTATATTATACCTGAATATTGCACCTTGATGTTTATTCTAAATATCAATATAGAAAAAACAGGTAGCAATACATTAAATATAGTATTCCATAGGTAGACAAAATATGTAATTGGTGGTTCGCTTAAATATCAGTACTTCTCAGTCACTTGAAAAGAACGGTTCTATAATCGCGCACTAAAAGTTATTATTATTAATTTTAAGAAGTGCGAATAGTGTGTGAACAGTGTTTAAATAAATTTAGTCGAAGAAACAGTGATATGCCTAGACTAGGCAAACAATCTGCTCAGCAGCGTCAACGATTGACTGCATCTCGTGTTAATAGCTATCGTGAACGAAATCCCATGGATCTGCTAAGAAACGCAAGTGCATTGTCTACAAGAAGACAGAATGTAGACTTTCGGGAAGAAGAGCGTTCGAGGGATAGAGTGTATCATCGAGAAAGGAGGAGGTCTTCATTCAATAGAAGAGTCGAACAATTACGTAACACTTCCCAACATGCAGTTCGTCGGCAGGATGAAAATTACCGGCAATTCGAAAGAGAAAGGGATTCATTAAGTCACCAACAGCATAGAGAAGACGAAGCCTATAGATTGATGGAACAAGGAAGAAACACGCTTCAGCACGCCATTCGCAGACAGGACGATAATTACCGGAGTTTGGAACGAGAGCGTGATGCAGTAAGTCATCAACAACATAGAGAGGATGAATTCTACCGAATGGTAGAACAAGAAAGAAACACACTTGAGCACTCCATTCGGCGACTGGATGAAAATTACCGACATTTGGAACGAGAGCGTGATGCACTTAGTCACCAACAACATAGAGAACACTCGATTCGGCGACAAGATGGAAATTACCGACATTTGGAACGAGAGCGTGATGCAGCTAGTCACCAACAACATAGAGAGGATGAAGCGTACCGATTGATGGAACAACAAAGGAATACACAGGAACACTCGATTCGGCGACAAGATGACAATTACAGGCATTTGGAACGAGAGCGTGATGCAGTTAGTCACCAACAACATAGAGAGGATGAAGCGTACCGATTGATGGAACAACAAAGGAATACACAGGAACACTCAATTCGGCGACAAGATGACAATTACAGGCATTTGGAACGGGAGCGCGATGCAATACGTCATCAACAACATAGAGACGATGAATCTTACCGATTGATAGAACGACAACGAAACGCAATAGAGCACTCCATTCGGCGACAGGATGAAAATTATCGGTATATTGAACGGCAGCGCGATGCGTTAAGTCACCAACAACATCGAGAGAATGAAAACTACCGAATGCAAGAACAACAGCGCAACACGCTTGAACATTCTCATCGCCGGCAGGACGATAACTACAGGTATTTAGAGCAACAAAGGAATACTATACGAAGATCGCACCAAAGACGTACATCACGTATTCAATCAAGTCAGCAAATACATGTTAGAAATTGTCGTGTGCTTATTCACCGAATGAATCCGGTTAATCGCCAAAATGAAAATGCTCGGCAAGCAGAGAGGATCGCCAATGTGAGACAACAACTTTCCCCTGAATCACGAATAAATGTTTTGGAAATGGATCGCGCACGTCATCGCTCAAGAGTATTCGGGAGTTTTTTAAAGTTATTAAACATGGTCCAACGGAAGTTAGCATTTGTTGTGGGGGACTTTGGTTTCCAAGTCAAATTAAACTAATTCTAAAAAGTGTCTTCTTAAGAAAATTTCCCAATCTAAGAGAAGTATTTTATCTCTCTGATAAATTTCCCTCCGCTAATGATAAGTACAAATTCTGTAATACTTGTCATAAGATTGTTAGTGGCGGTAAAATTCCAACCATTTGTCTTTCAAAAGGCTTATCTTTTCCAGACATCCCACATGATTTAAGTGGTTTGACACCATTAGAAGAAAGATTTGTTTCCCCAAGAATTTCATTTATGAGAATTGTTTCTCTTGGGTACAACCGCCAATGTGCCGTAAGAGGTGCTGTGGTCAATGTGCCTATTCACTTGGCAACAACTGTTAATGTTCTTCCACGATCAACGGATCAGACTGAAGTGGATCAGGTATATCTGAAGCGAAGAATTGCCTATGAACACAGTTTTATGACAGAAACAATCCGCCCGGCCAAAATTTTTCAGGCAGCTTCATACCTAGTGAATACGGAATTGTATAGAAAACATAACATTCAAATTTCAAGTGAATGGCTTAGTAATATGAGTTCAACTGAGCAGATTCCTTTTGTTTCAAATGTAAATGATCAGGACTTGGTTTCTCAGTTGATAAATAATAATGTTTTAGAGGATGAAGTTCAAGAGCTAAATCCACAAGAAACATTATTAGATAATCAAGCTGCGGAAAATATACCCTTACAACGTATTTCAATAGCCCCTGGTGAAGGACAAAGACCCTTAGACATGCTGCTTGATGAGGATTCCGAAGAACTTTCTTACCCTACCATTTACTGTGGTATCAAAAGGAATTGCACTGCCACTGTTGGGAAAGTAATAAAGTCTGAGGTTCGACGATTTGATAGGCGTTGCGCACGCGTGGATAAAGTTTTGTATTCATATAAAAAACTAGAATTTTCACGTATTAAGAATAGCATATCAACGTGTTTGAGAAAAAAATGGGAGCCAGACAATTTACAGCTGCAGATGTATTAGACGAGCGGTTTGTTCAAAATTTAGTGCAATATGATGACGGGTATCACGCCCTGAAGGGCATTCGGTCTTCACCAGCTCACTGGGAAAGTGAAAAGAAAAAAGTTTTGTCAATAATTAGGCAATTTGGATTACCTACGTTTTTCATAACATTGTCTGCTGCGGAATCTCAATGGCCAGAATTAATTGTAATTCTTGTAAAAATTTTAGAAGGTACAGAGATTTCGGAGGAAGAAGCCAATTCCTATTCTACACAAAGAAAGTATGATCTCATACGGAAGGACCCTATCACATGCTCTCGATATTTTGATCAGCGAATTAGGCACTTATTCAAACATTTCAAATCTTATGGTGGTATATTCGATGAGTATAACGTTATTAAATATTATTGGAGAATAGAGTTTCAGCAGCGAGGATATCCACATTTGCACGGCATATATTGGCTGAACAATGCACCTCAGTTAAATATATCAGATACTACATCTTTCCCACCCGTTATAGAGTTTGTGGATAAATTCATTTCAACAGATTCTAATATCAGAGATGTCGAAGGTATTATTAACGTCCAACGTCACAATCACACAAGATCATGTCAACGAGAAATAAGGGGTCAAAAGTTTTGTCGTTTCCACATTCCACACCCTCCAATGCCAGCCACAGACTTACTGTTTCCACTGCCCGAAGACACAGATCTCGACATACTGAAGATACACAAAGATAATTTTGACAAAATTCATACATTGCTCAACGCAAATCTTTCAGATGAAGATATTAATGAACTTCAGCAATTTGACAGTTTCTTATCTGACAGAAGAATTAATTTAAATAGGGACGAATACATTTTAGCACTAAGATCTTCAATTAAAAAAACCTCAAATATTTCTGAAAAGAACATTCAAAGACAGATCCATCAATGCATTCAATCCAAGAATCCTAACAATGCAAAAATCGAATATGGACATACAATTCGTTCTAGATGCATATGCATGTGTCACTTATATTGTAAATTATATAAATAAGTCCAATAGGGGTGTTTCCCGATTACTGCAAGAAACTATGCATGAAATACGAGAGGGAAATTATTCTGTCAAAGAGAGACTTCAGCATATAGGACACAAATTTATTAACGCCTCCGAAGTGTCCGCTCAAGAGGCATCTTACAATATACTGGGTATGAGTATGTCGCAATGTAGTACTACAGAGGTTTATGTGAATACTTTCCCACCCGAAAAAACGAGTTCGGATGCTAAAATCAAGGCAAGAACTGCAAAACCTCGAAAGGGAATCAACTGATATTTTCAAAGCGAACATTCTGGATCATTACATACAACGTCCAGATATATTAGAAAATATATGTTTGGCTTATTTTGCATCGTATTACACATATTCACGAAGATTGAGAAAATCTCGTTCCAATGAAGAGGAAGAAGATGATTTTTTTGAGAACGATGACACAAATTTAGATCAAGTTGGCGCTCCCCTTCGACTAAAAAATAATTCGGGATACGTATATAAAAGAAACAATGCGGCTATTGTAAGATTTCCAAAGTTCAATGTCGATGCAAACAGAGAAGATTACTTTCGTTCATTGGTAATGCTGTATTTGCCCTGGAGAAATGTAGCAGATGATTTGTTACAGAACGACAATGAAAGTACATGTCTTGCTTTAAAGGAAACTATAGAATTAAATAGGCAACAATTTGAGTTATACACGGAAGGTGAACTTGACGAAATCTTATTACAAATACAAGATGAACACAACGCCACATTTAACGTAAACGATAACAATGCAGCAACTCAAATGCTTGATGAAGAATTTCGTGCTTTGGCTGTACCAGAAATAAACCCCGAAGAAAATATATTTGGTTTCGAAAATAATGATCCTGACACAAGAAACGATGTAAGAGTTATAAAGTTACCCTCTTTAATAAGTGAAAACAATCTTCTGAATGACATAAGGACTCTAAATTCTAAGCAACGAAAGTATTTGCATCATATTCTGCAGAATGTTGTGGAAAATAAAATATTTTATGAGTATATTGGTGGTGGTGCTGGTGTTGGAAAAAGTCGTTTAATCAAAGCAATTTATCAATCAATTACACACAGAATAAATAGTATTCCTGGAGTAAATCCCGACTTACCAAAGGTCATATTAACAGCTCCAACTGGAAAAGCGGCATTTGGCATTGGAGGATATACTTTACATGCATTGTTTTCACTGCCTGTTAATCAGTACTCAGGCGAACTGCGCCCTCTAAGCAGCGATAGCGTCAATTCAATATTGACAAAATTAAGCGATATAAAGCTTATAATTATCGATGAAATTTCAATGGTTGGTTCTAGAATGATGGGATATTTGGATGCTCGTCTCAAGCAGATTTTTAAAACAACCAGTGCGTTTGGTGGCATTTCTATTTTGGCATTTGGTGATTTTAAACAACTTCCACCAGTTGGCGATAGGTGGATTTTTAGTGACAATTCTGCAAACCCGTATGGAATTATAGTAGGTTCAACATTATGGGATTTATTCCATTTCTATGAACTGACAGAAATAATGCGACAAAGAGAAGATTTGAGGTTCGCTCAAGCCCTAAGCAGAATGTCTGATGGAATAATGACAAAGGAAGACGTCGATATAATGAAATCCAGAATTAAAAGCGACACAAGTGATATACCAATGGATGCAATACATTTGTTTGTATCAAACGAAGAAGCAAATAACTACAATGCGCAGAAGTTGCACCAAACACCTACTGAAACATTCGCATCAAGAGCGCGCGACGTTGTTAAATGTGATTCATTCCTGCACAAACCGTAAACATCTTAAACCAAGTTACAAAATTGAAAACTTCAGAGACTCAAGGACTATGCCGGGAGCTGACATTAAAACAATCAGCAAAGTATATGATGACAATAAACATTAACACATCGGACGGCTTAGTCAATGGAGCTAGTGAAGTTCTAATGGAGATAGAATTTGAACGGGAATCATCCAACCCAAAAATTCTTTGTTGTTGTTTTCAGATGAAACTGTTGGTAGAGAAACACGGCGAAGGAAGCCTCATCGTTCCGAACAACTTTGGACACCAGTTGAGAAGTGTAGTAGATCATTTCAATTTAAACGAAATGATAAAATCTGTATTGAACGATGTCAATTTCCTTTGGTTGTAGCAGAAGGAATCACTATTCACAAGAGTCAAGGTGCCACATACGCAAAGGTTGCTGTGCACACACAAAGTAGGATGACCAGAGCCGCCCTTTATGTTGCCTGTAGTCGAGCAACAAATGCATCTGGCCTATACATAGTAGGACCGTTTATTCCACCGAAATCGTTTCAGGATTCCGACCCAGTTAAAATAGAACTAGATAAGTTAAGGAACACCAAACAATTAAATCTTCATTTTGAGTTTCTCGAATTGGTTGAGAAAGATTTCAAAATATTTTTCCAAAACATTCAAAGTTTTCGCGCTCATAAAGAAGATATTTGTGCAGATTATACAATTACGAATTCTAATTTTATTTTTTTGGTGGAAACATGGTCCTTCCCAAACGAAAGCTGCAACTTAATGGGATTTTCTGAAATTGCCAGAATTGACTGCGTAAAAGACCCTCAAGAAAGAACCAGAAATAAGAGAGGTATCATAACATTAAGTCGATCTAATATTGTAAATGATATCAGCGGTCTTATGAAAAGGGATCTTTCCGAAGCATGTAAGACTTTGCAGTACATCGTTTTGAAATACAAAGGTATATGTCTAATGATAGTGTATAGAAATGCAAATTTTGCAGAGAGTTCCTTTCGTCAAATTCTTGCTGAAACCATAGAAGAATTGCTGCTACAAAATAACGACAAAATTATTATAGTTGGCGATTTCAACATTTGTCGTCGGAGTACTCAGAATTTAACGGAAACTCTGTTAGTAAGCAAAGGATTTTTTCCACTTTTGGATAGAAATTCTTGCACAACTAAGCACGGAACCCATATAGATTGGGCATTTACTAACATAGCGCCACATGGGATTATCTGTAAAAGTTATTCCATACAACAAATATTTATCCTCAATTATTTATCTTAAACTTCATATACATTTTTATGTTTCTTCATAATTTAATGCAATTATGAATTGTTTAGATTTATTTTTATATTGTATATATTCGATATAATAAATTATATTGAAATGCATATATGTTCGGTTTATGTTAATTGGCTAATTTTATTTTAGATAAAATCTTATACCTTAATTATCATAAACTACTCCATCAAGGAATAAGCCTTGGCGTGGCGATGGAGCTAAGTACTTTTGAAATCGAAAGGAAACTAATTATTCCATTTTAATTTTACATTTTTCATGGTGGAGGGTATTAAAAGTTCGGCCAGGCCGAACTTAACTACTTTTTTACTTGTTACATTTTTCAATGGAATTGTGTGAAAATTCTCACAAGGAGTTTAATGTGAGTACATTACCCCCTGGAAAAGAATTGTCTATAAGTTCCACGTTATCGTATAGCCCCCATATAACGGTACCCCCCGATATTCGCTATTTTCATGATTTTAGCCACATTTTTCAATGGAATTGTCTGAAATTCTACACAAGGAATTCTTTGTGAGTACTTTACCCACTGAAAGAGGATTATGTATATAGGTCCACGATATCGTATAGTCCCCATATAACGGTACCACCATATATTCGGTATTTGATTGATTTTAGCCACTTTATTATTGGAATTATTATTTACAGAAAGAGTTCTTTACAAGTCTTTTACCCCCTGGAAGGCACTTTTCTATATAGGTGTACGATACCGTAATCAGCCCGATAACTGTACCCGCGGATATTCGTTATTTTGATGATTTTAACCACATTTTCAATGGAATTATGTGAACCCACACAATGAGTTCTTTACACCCTGGAAGATAATTGTCTACATAGGTCCACAATATCGTATATCCCCCATATAACGGTACCCCCCGATATTCGATAATATGATGTTTTTAGCCACATTTATTAATGGAATTATCAAAATTTCTACACAAGGTATTCTTTGTGAGTATTTTACCCCTAGAAATAGAATTGTCTACATTGGTCTACGATATCGTAATCCCTCCTACAGCGGTACCTCCCGGAGTTATTTTTGAGTACTTTACCCCTGGAAAATTTTGTGTATATTAGTCTACGATATCGTATGTCGCCAACATATTGTAGCTAAGTGGAATCCAATGGAATTGTCGGATAATGCACACAATGTGTTTCTTCTGAGTACTTTAACCCCTAAAATATAATTGTCTAAATAGGTCCACGTATAGCGCCCATATAACAATACCCCACAGATATTCCATATTTTTATGATTTTAACTACATTATTAACGGATTTGTCAACAATTTTTCGTTTTATTACAAAGTTGATCCATATTATACCGCTCATAAAGCGATACTCCCTAATCTCCGGTATTTGAATGATTTTAGCCACATTTTTCAAAAGAATCATCTTCATCTGTGGGATATCTTGGTAGTGTAGGAAATCATATAGTTGGCCCTTCCCGACTTTAGATCGCTTTCGTTTAGGTTTTTTTTAAGAATTGACCATAATGATGTACTTGAAGCTCGTAATTAGTACCCAGAATTATGACAGAATTTTGCTTAAATATACAATTTTTAGAACGGTTTGATATTCTGCAGTTTGATGTTATAAGTGTTGATTTATCTGGATATTAAAAAATAAATATCAAAATGCCCTACCTCTTGATATTATATTCTGCCAAATTTTGAAAATAAATTAAAATGGTTTATACATTGTTTACTTGGTTTACTATTCCTTGCAGAGAAGTACATATAACCCCAGGTAGTGCAACTTCAATTATTGCACGGGAGATTAAAATATTCTGCAAGGTAAATTTGCAAATATTTATTTCATAAAGGGCTCATTTTATTACGTTGTTTGTTTCAATAAATACACTTTTATTACCTTGTTTGTTCCAATAAATACACTTTTATTACCTTGTTTGTTCCAATAAATATGCTTTTATTACCTGTTTGATTATATGAAAATATTTAACTTGTTACACTATTTTATAATAATGATTGTTTTCCTAAAAGGTATATTCTACCTGAATATTGCACCTTGATGTTATTCTAAATATCAATATAGAAAAAACAGGTAGCAATACATTAAATATAGTATTCCATAGGTAGACAAAATATGTAATTGGTGGTTCGCTTAAATATCAGTACTTCTCAGTCACTTGAAAAGAACGGTTCTATAATCGCGCACTAAAAGTTATTATTATTAATTTTAAGAAGTGCGAATAGTGTGTGAACAGTGTTTAAATAAATTTAGTCGAAGAAACAGTGATATGCCTAGACTACGCAAACAATCTGCTCAGCAGCGTCAACGATTGACTGCACCTCGTGTTAATAGCTATCGTGAACGAAATCCCATGGATCTGCTAAGAAACGCAAGTGCATTGTCTACAAGAAGACAGAATGTAGACTTTCGGGAAGAAGAGCGTTCGAGGGATAGAGTGTATCATCGAGAAAGGAGGAGGTCTTCATTCAATAGAAGAGTCGAACAATTACATAACACTTCCCAACATGCAGTTCGTCGGCAGGATGAAAATTACCGGCAATTCGAAAGAGAAAGGGATTCCTTAAGTCACCAACAGCATAGAGAAGACGAAGCATATAGATTGATGGAACAAGGAAGAAACACGCTTCAGCACGCCATTCGCAGACAGGACGATAATTACCGGAGTTTGGAACTAGAGCGTGATGCAGTAAGTCATCAACAACATAGAGAGGATGAATCCTACCGAATGGTAGAACAAGAAAGAAACACTCTTGAGCACTCCATTCGGCGACAGGATGAAAATTACCGACATTTGGAACGAGAGCGTGATGCACTTAGTCACCAACAACATAGAGAGGATGAAGCGTACCGATTGATGGAACAACAAAGGAATACACAGGAACACTCGATTCGGCGACAAGATGAAAATTACCGACATTTGGAACGAGAGCGTGATGCAGCTAGTCACCAACAACATAGAGAGGATGAAGCGTACCGATTGATGGAACAACAAAGGAATACACAGGAACACTCGATTCGGCGACAAGATGACAATTACAGGCATTTGGAACGAGAGCGTGATGCAGTTAGTCACCAACAACATAGAGAGGATGAAGCGTACCGATTGATGGAACAACAAAGGAATACACAGGAACACTCGATTCGGCGACAAGATGACAATTACAGGCATTTGGAACGGGGAGCGCGATGCAATACGTCATCAACTACATAGAGAGGATGAATCTTACCGATTGATAGAACAACAACAAAACGCAATAGAGCACTCCATTCGGCGACAGGATGAAAATTATCGGTATATTGAACGGCAGCGCGATGCGTTAAGTCACCAACAACATCGAGAGAATGAAAACTACCGAATGCAAGAACAACAGCGCAACACGCTTGAACATTCTCATCGCCGGCAGGACGATAACTACAGGTATTTAGAGCAACAAAGGAATACTATACGAAGATCGCACCAAAGACGTACATCACGTATTCAATCAAGTCAGCAAATACATGATAGAAATTGTCGTGTGCTTATTCACCGAATGAATCCGGTTAATCGCCAAAATGAAAATGCTCGGCAAGCAGAGAGGATCGCCAATGTGAGACAACAACTTTCCCCTGAATCACGAATAAATGTTTTGGAAATGGATCGCGCACGTCATCGCTCAAGAGTATTCGGTGAGTTTTTTAAAGTTATTAAACATGGTCCAACGGAAGTTTGCATTTGTGGGGGACTTTGGTTTCCAAGCCAAATTAAACTAATTCTAAAAAGTGCCTTCTTAAGAAAATTTTCCAATCTAAGAGATGTATTTTATCTCTCTGATAAATTTCCCTCCGCTAATGATAAGTACAAATTCTGTAATACTTGTCATAAGATTGTTAGTGGCGGTAAAATTCCAACCATTTGTCTTTCAAAAGGCTTATCTTTTCCAGACATCGCACATGATTTAAGTGGTTTGACACCATTAGAAGAAAGATTTGTTTCCCCAAGAATTCCATTTATGAGAATTGTTTCTTTTGGGTACAACCGCCAATGTGCCGTAAGAGGTGCTGTGGTCAATGTGCCTATTCACTTGGCAACAACTGTTAATGTTCTTCCACGATCAACGGATCAGACTGAAGTGGTTCAGGTATATCTGAAGCGAAGAATTGCCTATGAACACAGTTTATGACAGAAACAATCCGCCCGGCCAAAATTTTTCAGGCAGCTTCATACCTAGTGAATACGGAATTGTATAGAAAACATAACATTCAAATTTCAAGTGAATGGCTAAGTAATATGAGTTCAACTGAGCAGATTCCTTTTGTTTCAAATGTAAATGATCAGGACTTGGTTTCTCAGTTGATAAATAATAATGTTTTAGAGGATGAAGTTCAAGAGCTAAATCCACAAGAAACATTATTAGATAATCAAGCTGCGGAAAATATACCCTTACAACGTATTTCAATAGCCTCTGGTGAAGGACAAAGACCCTTAGACATGCTGCTTGATGAGGATTCCGAAGAACTTTCTTACCCTACCATTTACTGTGGTATCAAAAGGAATTGCACTGCCACTGTTGGGAAAGTAATAAAGTCTGAGGTTCGACGATTTGATAGGCGTTGCGCACGCGTGGATAAAGTTTTGTATTCATATAAACAACTAGAATTTTCACGTACTAAGAATAGCATATCAACGTGTTTGAGAAAAAAAATGGGAGCCAGACAATTTGCAGCTGCAGATGTATTAGACGAGCGGTTTGTTCAAAATTTAGTGCAATATGATGACGGGTATCACGCCCTGAAGGGCATTCGGTCTTCACCAGCTCACTGGGAAAGTGAAAAGAAAAAAGTTTTGTCAATGATTAGGCAATTTGGATTACCTACGTTTTTCATAACATTGTCTGCTGCGGAATCTCAATGGCCAGAATTAATTGTAATTCTTGTAAAAATTTTAGAAGGTACAGAGATTTCGGAGGAAGAAGCCAATTCCTATTCTACACAAAGAAAGTATGATCTCATACGGGAGGACCCTATCACATGCTCTCGATATTTGATCAGCGAATTAGGCACTTATTCAAACATTTCAAATCTTATGGTGGTATATTCGATGAGTATAACGTTATTAAATATTATTGGAGAATAGCGTTCAGCAGCGAGGATCTCCACATTTGCACGGCATATATTGGCTGAACAATGCACCTCAGTTAAATATATCAGATACTACATCTTTCCCACCCGTTATAGAGTTTGTGGATAAATTCATTTCAACAGATTCTAATATCAGAGATGTCGAAGGTATATTAACGTCCAACGTCACAATCACACAAGATCATGTCAACGAGAATAAGGGGTCAAAAGTTTTGTCGTTTCCACATTCCACACCCTCCAATGCCAGCCACAGACTTACTGTTTCCACTGCCCGAAGACACAGATCTCGACATACTGAAGATACACAAAGATAATTTTGACAAAATTCATACATTGCTCAACGCAAATCTTTCAGATGAAGATATTAATGAACTTCAGCAATTTGACAGTTTCTTATCTGACAGAAGAATTAATTTAAATAGGGACGAATACATTTTAGCACTAAGATCTTCAATTAAAAAACCTCAAATATTTCTGAAAAGAACATTCAAAGACAGATCCATCAATGCATTCAATCCAAGAATCCTAACAATGCAAAAATCGAATATGGACATACAATTCGTTCTAGATGCATATGCATGTGTCACTTATATTGTAAATTATATAAATAAGTCCAATAGGGGTGTTTCCCGATTACTGCAAGAAACTATGCATGAAATACGAGAGGGAAATTATTCTGTCAAAGAGAGACTTGAGCATATAGGACACAAATTTATTAACGCCTCCGAAGTGTCCGCTCAAGAGGCATCTTAAAATATACTGGGTATGAGTATGTCGCAATGTTGTACTACAGAGGTTTATGTGAATACTTTCCCACCCGAAAAACGAATTCGGATGCTAAAATCAAGGCAAGAACTGCAAAACCTCGAAAGGGAATCAACTGATATTTTCAAAGCGAACATTCTGGATCATTACATACAACGTCCAGATATATTAGAAAATATATGTTTGGCTTATTTTGCATCGTATTACACATATTCACGAAGATTGAGAAAATCTCGTTCCAATGAAGAGGAAGAAGATGATTTTTTTGAGAACGATGACACAAATTTAGATCAAGTTGGCGCTCCCCTTCGACTAAAAAATAATTCGGGATACGTATATAAAAGAAACAATGCGGCTATTGTAAGATTTCCAAAGTTCAATGTCGATGCAAACAGAGAAGATTACTTTCGTTCATTGGTAATGCTGTATTTGCCCTGGAGAAATGAAGCAGATAAAAGCGACACAAGTGATATACCAATGGATGCAATACATTTGTTTGTATCAAACGAAGAAGCAAATAACTACAATGCGCAGAAGTTGCACCAAACACCTACTGAAACATTCGCATCAAGAGCGCGCGACGTTGTTAAATGTGATTCATTCCTGCACAAACCGTAAACATCTTAAACCAAGTTACAAAATTGAAAACTTCAGAGACTCAAGGACTATGCCGGGAGCTGACATTAAAACAATCAGCAAAGTATATGATGACAATAAACATTAACACATCGGACGGCTTAGTCAATGGAGCTAGTGAAGTTCTAATGGAGATAGAATTTGAACGGGAATCATCCAACCCAAAAATTCTTTGGTTGTTGTTTTCAGATGAAACTGTTGGTAGAGAAACACGGCGAAGGAAGCCTCATCGTTCCGAACAACTTTGGACACCAGTTGAGAAGTGTAGTAGATCATTTCAATTTAAACGAAATGATAAAATCTGTATTGAACGATGTCAATTTCCTTTGGTTGTAGCAGAAGGAATCACTATTCACAAGAGTCAAGGTGCCACATACGCAAAGGTTGCTGTGCACACACAAAGTAGGATGACCAGAGCCGCCCTTTATGTTGCCTGTAGTCGAGCAACAAATGCATCTGGCCTATACATAGTAGGACCGTTTATTCCACCGAAATCGTTTCAGGATTCCGACCCAGTTAAAATAGAACTAGATAAGTTAAGGAACACCAAACAATTAAATCTTCATTTTGAGTTTCTCGAATTGGTTGAGAAAGATTTCAAAATATTTTTCCAAAACATTCAAGTTTTCGCGCTCATAAAGAAGATATTTGTGCAGATTATACAATTACGAATTCTAATTTTATTTTTTTGGTGGAAACATGGTCCTTCCCAAACGAAAGCTGCAACTTAATGGGATTTTCTGAAATTGCCAGAATTGACTGCGTAAAAGACCCTCAAGAAAGAACCAGAAATAAGAGAGGTATCATAACATTAAGTCGATCTAATATTGTAAATGATATCAGCGGTCTTATGAAAAGGGATCTTTCCGAAGCATGTAAGACTTTGCAGTACATCGTTTTGAAATACAAAGGTATATGTCTAATGATAGTGTATAGAAATGCAAATTTTGCAGAGAGTTCCTTTCGTCAAATTCTTGCTGAAACCATAGAAGAATTGCTGCTACAAATAACGACAAAATATTATAGTTGGCGATTTCAACATTTGTCGTCGGAGTACTCAGAATTTAACGGAAACTCTGTTAGTAAGCAAAGGATTTTTTCCACTTTTGGATAGAAATTCTTGCACAACTAAGCACGGAACCCATATAGATTGGGCATTTACTAACATAGCGCCACATGGGATTATCTGTAAAAGTTATTCCATACAACAAATATTTATCCTCAATTATTTATCTTAAACTTCATATACATTTTTATGTTTCTTCATAATATAATGCAATTATGAATTGTTTAGATTTATTTTTATATTGTATATATTCGATATAATAAATTATATTGAAATGCATATATGTTCGGTTTATGTTAATTGGCTAATTTTATTTTAGATAAAATCTTATACCTTAATTATCATAAACTACTCCATCAAGGAATAAGCCTTGGCGTGGCGATGGAGCTAAGTACTTTTGAAATCGAAAGGAAACTAATTATTCCATTTTAATTTTACATTTTTCATGGTGGAGGGTATTAAAAGTTCGGCCAGGCCGAACTTAACTACTTTTTTACTTGTTACATTTTTCAATGGAATTGTGTGAAAATTCTCACAAGGAGTTTAATGTGAGTACATTACCCCCTGGAAAAGAATTGTCTATAAAGTTCCACGTTATCGTATAGCCCCCATATAACGGTACCCCCCGATATTCGCTATTTTCATGATTTTAGCCACATTTTTCAATGGAATTGTCTGAAATTCTACACAAGGAATTCTTTGTGAGTACTTTACCCACTGAAAGAGGATTATGTATATAGGTCCACGATATCGTATAGTCCCCATATAACGGTACCATCATATATTCGGTATTTGATTGATTTTAGCCACTTTTATTATTGGAATTATTATTTTACAGAAAGAGTTCTTTACAAGTCTTTTACCCCCTGAAAGGCACTTTTCTATATAGGTGTACGATACCGTAATCAGCCCGATAACTGTACCCGCGGATATTCGTTATTTTGATGATTTTAACCACATTTCAATGGAATTATGTGAACCCACACAATGAGTTCTTTACACCCTGGAAGATAATTGTCTACATAGGTCCACAATATCGTATATCCCCCATATAACGGTACCCCCCGATATTCGATAATATGATGTTTTTAGCCACATTTATTAATGGAATTATCAAAATTTCTACACAAGGTATTCTTTGTGAGTATTTTACCCCTAGAAATAGAATTGTCTACATTGGTCTACGATATCGTAATCCCTCCTACAGCGGTACCTCCCGGAGTTATTTTTGAGTACTTTACCCCTGGAAAATTTTGTGTATATTAGTCTACGATATCGTATGTCGCCAACATATTGTAGCTAAGTGGAATCCAATGGAATTGTCGGATAATGCACACAATGTGTTTCTTCTGAGTACTTTAACCCCTAAAATATAATTGTCTAAATAGGTCCACGTATAGCGCCCATATAACAATACCCCACAGATATTCCATATTTTTATGATTTTAACTACATTATTAACGGATTTGTCAACAATTTTTCGTTTTATTACAAAGTTGATCCATATTATACCGCTCATAAAGCGATACTCCCTAATCTCCGGTATTTGAATGATTTTAGCCACATTTTTCAAAAGAATCATCTTCATCTGTGGGATATCTTGGTAGTGTAGGAAATCATATAGTTGGCCCTTCCCGACTTTAGATCGCTTTCGTTTAGGTTTTTTTAAGAATTGACCATAATGATGTACTTGAAGCTCGTAATTAGTACCCAGAATTATGACAGAATTTTGCTTAAATATACAATTTTTAGAACGGTTTGATATTCTGCAGTTTGATGTTATAAGTGTTGATTTATCTGGATATTAAAAAATAAATATCAAAATGCCCTACCTCTTGATATTATATTCTGCCAAATTTTGAAAATAAATTAAAATGGTTTATACATTGTTTACTTGGTTTACTATTCCTTGCAGAGAAGTACATATAACCCCAGGTAGTGCAACTTCAATTATTGCACGGGAGATTAAAATATTCTGCAAGGTAAATTTGCAAATATTTATTTCATAAAGGGCTCATTTTATTACGTTGTTTGTTTCAATAAATACACTTTTATTACCTTGTTTGTTCCAATAAATACACTTTTATTACCTTGTTTGTTCCAATAAATATGCTTTTATTACCTGTTTGATTATATGAAAATATTTAACTTGTTACACTATTTTATAATAATGATTGTTTTCCTAAAAGGTATATTCTACCTGAATATTGCACCTTGATGTTTATTCTAAATATCAATATAGAAAAAACAGGTAGCAATACATTAAATATAGTATTCCATAGGTAGACAAAATATGTAATTGGTGGTTCGCTTAAATATCAGTACTTCTCAGTCACTTGAAAAGAACGGTTCTATAATCGCGCACTAAAAGTTATTATTATTAATTTTAAGAAGTGCGAATAGTGTGTGAACAGTGTTTAAATAAATTTAGTCGAAGAAACAGTGATATGCCTAGACTACGCAAACAATCTGCTCAGCAGCGTCAACGATTGACTGCACCTCGTGTTAATAGCTATCGTGAACGAAATCCCATGGATCTGCTAAGAAACGCAAGTGCATTGTCTACAAGAAGACAGAATGTAGACTTTCGGGAAGAAGAGCGTTCGAGGGATAGAGTGTATCATCGAGAAAGGAGGAGGTCTTCATTCAATAGAAGAGTCGAACAATTACATAACACTTCCCAACATGCAGTTCGTCGGCAGGATGAAAATTACCGGCAATTCGAAAGAGAAAGGGATTCCTTAAGTCACCAACAGCATAGAGAAGACGAAGCATATAGATTGATGGAACAAGGAAGAAACACGCTTCAGCACGCCATTCGCAGACAGGACGATAATTACCGGAGTTTGGAACTAGAGCGTGATGCAGTAAGTCATCAACAACATAGAGAGGATGAATCCTACCGAATGGTAGACTCTTGAGCACTCCATTCGGCGACAGGATGAAAATTACCGACATTTGGAACGAGAGCGTGATGCACTTAGTCACCAACAACATAGAGAGGATGAAGCGTACCGATTGATGGAACAACAAAGGAATACACAGGAACACTCGATTCGGCGACAAGATGAAAATTACCGACATTTGGAACGAGAGCGTGATGCAGCTAGTCACCAACAACATAGAGAGGATGAAGCGTACCGATTGATGGAACAACAAAGGAATACACAGGAACACTCGATTCGGCGACAAGATGACAATTACAGGCATTTGGAATGAGAGCGTGATGCAGTTAGTCACCAACAACATAGAGAGGATGAAGCGTACCGATTGATGGAACAACAAAGGAATACACAGGAACACTCGATTCGGCGACAAGATGACAATTACAGGCATTTGGAACGGGAGCGCGATGCAATACGTCATCAACAACATAGAGAGGATGAATCTTACCGATTGATAGAACAACAACAAAACGCAATAGAGCACTCCATTCGGCGACAGGATGAAAATTATCGGTATATTGAACGGCAGCGCGATGCGTTAAGTCACCAACAACATCGAGAGAATGAAAACTACCGAATGCAAGAACAACAGCGCAACACGCTTGAACATTCTCATCGCCGGCAGGACGATAACTACAGGTATTTAGAGCAACAAAGGAATACTATACGAAGATCGCACCAAAGACGTACATCACGTATTCAATCAAGTCAGCAAATACATGATAGAAATTGTCGTGTGCTTATTCACCGAATGAATCCGGTTAATCGCCAAAATGAAAATGCTCGGCAAGCAGAGAGGATCGCCAATGTGAGACAACAACTTTCCCCTGAATCACGAATAAATGTTTTGGAAATGGATCGCGCACGTCATCGCTCAAGAGTATTCGGTGAGTTTTTTAAAGTTATTAAACATGGTCCAACGGAAGTTTGCATTTGTTGTGGGGGACTTTGGTTTCCAAGCCAAATTAAACTAATTCTAAAAAGTGCCTTCTTAAGAAAATTTCCCAATCTAAGAGATGTATTTTATCTCTCTGATAAATTTCCCTCCGCTAATGATAAGTACAAATTCTGTAATACTTGTCATAAGATTGTTAGTGGCGGTAAAATTCCAACCATTTGTCTTTCAAAAGGCTTATCTTTTCCAGACATCCCACATGATTTAAGTGGTTTGACACCATTAGAAGAAAGATTTGTTTCCCCAAGAATTCCATTTATGAGAATTGTTTCTCTTGGGTACAACCGCCAATGTGCCGTAAGAGGTGCTGTGGTCAATGTGCCTATTCACTTGGCAACAACTGTTAATGTTCTTCCACGATCAACGGATCAGACTGAAGTGGTTCAGGTATATCTGAAGCGAAGAATTGCCTATGAACACAGTTTTATGACAGAAACAATCCGCCCGGCCAAAATTTTTCAGGCAGCTTCATACCTAGTGAATACGGAATTGTATAGAAAACATAACATTCAAATTTCAAGTGAATGGCTAAGTAATATGAGTTCAACTGAGCAGATTCCTTTTGTTTCAAATGTAAATGATCAGGACTTGGTTTCTCAGTTGATAAATAATAATGTTTTAGAGGATGAAGTTCAAGAGCTAAATCCACAAGAAACATTATTAGATAATCAAGCTGCGGAAAATATACCCTTACAACGTATTTCAATAGCCTCTGGTGAAGGACAAAGACCCTTAGACATGCTGCTTGATGAGGATTCCGAAGAACTTTCTTACCCTACCATTTACTGTGGTATCAAAAGGAATTGCACTGCCACTGTTGGGAAAGTAATAAAGTCTGAGGTTCGACGATTTGATAGGCGTTGCGCACGCGTGGATAAAGTTTTGTATTCATATAAACAACTAGAATTTTCACGTACTAAGAATAGCATATCAACGTGTTTGAGAAAAAAAATGGGAGCCAGACAATTTGCAGCTGCAGATGTATTAGACGAGCGGTTTGTTCAAAATTTAGTGCAATATGATGACGGGTATCACGTCCTGAAGGGCATTCGGTCTTCACCAGCTCACTGGGAAAGTGAAAAGAAAAAAGTTTTGTCAATGATTAGGCAATTTGGATTACCTACGTTTTTCATAACATTGTCTGCTGCGGAATCTCAATGGCCAGAATTAATTGTAATTCTTGTAAAAATTTTAGAAGGTACAGAGATTTCGGAGGAAGAAGCCAATTCCTATTCTACACAAAGAAAGTATGATCTCATACGGGAGGACCCTATCACATGCTCTCGATATTTTGATCAGCGAATTAGGCACTTATTCAAACATTTCAAATCTTATGGTGGTATATTCGATGAGTATAACGTTATTAAATATTATTGGAGAATAGAGTTTCAGCAGCGAGGATCTCCACATTTGCACGGCATATATTGGCTGAACAATGCACCTCAGTTAAATATATCAGATACTACATCTTTCCCACCCGTTATAGAGTTTGTGGATAAATTCATTTCAACAGATTCTAATATCAGAGATGTCGAAGGTATTATTAACGTCCAACGTCACAATCACACAAGATCATGTCAACGAGAAATAAGGGGTCAAAAGTTTTGTCGTTTCCACATTCCACACCCTCCAATGCCAGCCACAGACTTACTGTTTCCACTGCCCGAAGACACAGATCTCGACATACTGAAGATACACAAAGATAATTTTGACAAAATTCATACATTGCTCAACGCAAATCTTTCAGATGAAGATATTAATGAACTTCAGCAATTTGACAGTTTCTTATCTGACAGAAGAATTAATTTAAATAGGGACGAGTACATTTTAGCACTAAGATCTTCAATTAAAAAAGCCTCAAATATTTCTGAAAAGAACATTCAAAGACAGATCCATCAATGCATTCAATCCAAGAATCCTAACAATGCAAAAATCGAATATGGACATACAATTCGTTCTAGATGCATATGCATGTGTCACTTATATTGTAAATTATATAAATAAGTCCAATAGGGGTGTTTCCCGATTACTGCAAGAAACTATGCATGAAATACGAGAGGGAAATTATTCTGTCAAAGAGAGACTTGAGCATATAGGACACAAATTTATTAACGCCTCCGAAGTGTCCGCTCAAGAGGCATCTTAAAATATACTGGGTATGAGTATGTCGCAATGTTGTACTACAGAGGTTTATGTGAATACTTTCCCACCCGAAAAACGAATTCGGATGCTAAAATCAAGGCAAGAACTGCAAAACCTCGAAAGGGAATCAACTGATATTTTCAAAGCGAACATTCTGGATCATTACATACAACGTCCAGATATATTAGAAAATATATGTTTGGCTTATTTTGCATCGTATTACACATATTCACGAAGATTGAGAAAATCTCGTTCCAATGAAGAGGAAGAAGATGATTTTTTTGAGAACGATGACACAAATTTAGATCAAGTTGGCGCTCCCCTTCGACTAA
Organism: Musca domestica; assembly: GCF_030504385.1. Classification (NCBI taxonomy): domain Eukaryota; kingdom Metazoa; phylum Arthropoda; class Insecta; order Diptera; family Muscidae; genus Musca; species Musca domestica. The sequence continues at coordinate 844,061 of NW_026712376.1, read as the reverse complement.
AAAATAATTCGGGATACGTATATAAAGAAACAATGCGGCTATTGTAAGATTTCCAAAGTTCAATGTCGATGCAAACAGAGAAGATTACTTTCGTTCATTGGTAATGCTGTATTTGCCCTGGAGAAATGAAGCAGATGATTTGTTACAGAACGACAATGAAAGTACATGTCTTGCTTTAAAGGAAACTATAGAATTAAATAGGCAACAATTTGAGTTATACACGGAAGGTGAACTTGACGAAATCTTATTACAAATACAAGATGAACACAACGCCAAATTTAACGTAAACGATAACAATGCAGCAACTCAAATGCTTGATGAAGATTTTCGTGCTTTGGCTGTACCAGAAATAAACCCCGAAGAAAATATATTTGGTTTCGAAAATAATGATCCTGACACAAGAAACGATGTAAGAGTTATAAAGTTACCCTCTTTAATAAGTGAAAACAATCTTCTGAATGACATAAGGACTCTAAATTCTAAGCAACGAAAGTATTTGCATCATATTCTGCAGAATGTTGTGGAAAATAAAATATTTTATGAGTATATTGGTGGTGGTGCGGGTGTTGGAAAAAGTCGTTTAATCAAAGCAATTTATCAATCAATTACACACAGAATAAATAGTATTCCTGGAGTAAATCCCGACTTACCAAAGGTCCTATTAACAGCTCCAACTGGAAAAGCGGCATTTGGCATTGGAGGATATACTTTACATGCATTGTTTTCACTGCCTGTTAATCAGTACTCAGGACGAACTGCGCCCTCAAAGCAGCGATAGCGTCAATTCAATATTGACAAAATTAAGCGATATAAAGCTTATAATTATCGATGAAATTTCAATGGTTGGTTCTAGAATGATGGGATATTTGGATGCTAGTCTCAAGCAGATTTTTAAAACAACCAGTGCGTTTGGTGGCATTTCTATTTTGGCATTTGGTGATTTTAAACAACTTCCACCAGTTGGCGATAGGTGGATTTTTAGTGACAATTCTGCAAACCCGTATGGAATTATAGTAGGTTCAACATTATGGGATTTATTCCATTTCTATGAACTGACAGAAATAATGCGACAAAGAGAAGATTTGAGGTTCGCTCAAGCCCTAAGCAGAATGTCTGATGGAATAATGACAAAGGAAGACGTCGATATAATGAAATCCAGAATTAAAAGCGACACAAGTGATATACCAATGGATGCAATACATTTGTTTGTATCAAACGAAGAAGCAAATAACTACAATGCGCAGAAGTTGCACCAAATACCTACTGAAACATTCGCATCAAGAGCGCGCGACGTTGTTAAATGTGATTCATTAAATCCTGCACAAACCGTAAACATCTTAAACCAAGTTACAAAATTGAAAACTTCAGAGACTCAAGGACTATGTCGGGAGCTGACATTAAAACAATCAGCAAGTATATGATGACAATAAACATTAACACATCGGACGGCTTAGTCAATGGAGCTAGTGGAGTTCTAATGGAGATAGAATTTGAACGGGAACCATCCAACCCAAAACTTCTTTGGTTGTTGTTTTCAGATGAAACTGTTGGTAGAGAAACACGGCGAAGGAAGCCTCATCGTTCCGAACAACTTTGGACACCAGTTGAGAAGTGTAGTAGATCATTTCAATTTAAACGAAATGATAAAATCTGTATTGAACGATGTCAATTTCCTTTGGTTGTAGCAGAAGGAATCACTATTCACAAGAGTCAAGGTGCCACATACGCAAAGGTTGCTGTGCACACACAAAGTAGGATGACCAGAGCCGCCCTTTATGTTGCCTGTAGTCGAGCAACAAATGCATCTGGCCTATACATAGTAGGACCGTTTATTCCACCGAAATCGTTTCAGGATTCCGACCCAGTTAAAATAGAACTAGATAAGTTAAGGAACACCAAACAATTAAATCTTCATTTTGAGTTTCTCGAATTGGTTGAGAAAGATTTCAAAATATTTTTCCAAAACATTCAAAGTTTTCGCGCTCATAAAGAAGATATTTGTACAGATTATACAATTACGAATTCTAATTTTATTTTTTTGGTGGAAACATGGTCCTTCCCAAACGAAAGCTGCAACTTAATGGGATTTTCTGAAATTGCCAGAATTGACTGCGTAAAAGTCCCTCAAGAAAGAACCAGAAATAAGAGAGGTATCATAACATTAAGTCGATCTAATATTGTAAATGATATCAGCGTTCTTATGAAAAGGGATCTTTCCGAAGCATGTAAGACTTTGCAGTACATCGTTTTGAAATACAAAGGTATATGTCTAATGATAGTGTATAGAAATGCAAATTTTGCAGAGAGTTCCTTTCGTCAAATTCTTGCTGAAACCATAGAAGAATTGTTGCTTCAAAATAACGACAAAATTATTATAGTTGGCGATTTCAACATTTGTCGTCGGAGTACTCAGAATTTAACGGAAACTCTGTTAGTAAGCAAAGGATTTTTTCCACTTTTGGATATAAATTCTTGCACAACTAAGCACGGAACTCATATAGATTGGGCATTTACTAACATAGCGCCACATGGGATTATCTGTAAAAGTTATTCCACTATACATAGTCATCATGATGGTATAATAATCACGCGATGATAATTTATACGTATGTCGTTGATATTATAATCATTATCGATTCACATACAACAAATATTTATCCTCAATTATTTATCTTAAACTTCATATACATTTTTATGTTTCTTCATAATATAATGCAATTATGAATTGTTTAGATTTATTTTTATATTGTATATATTCGATATAATAAATTATATTGAAATGCATATATATTCGGTTTATGTTAATTGGCTAATTTTATTTTAGATAAAATCTTATACCTTAATTATCATAAACTACTCCATCAAGGAATAAGCCTTGGCGTGGCGATGGAGCTAAGTACTTTTGAAATCGAAAGGAAACTAATTATTCCATTTTAATTTTACATTTTTCATGGTGGAGGGTACTAAAAGTTCGGCCAGGCCGAACTTAACTACTTTTTTACTTGTTACATTTTTCAATGGAATTGTGTGAAAATTCTCACAAGGAGTTTAATGTGAGTACATTACCCCCTGGAAAAGAATTGTCTATAAAGTTCCACGTTATCGTATAGCCCCCATATAACGGTACCCCCCGATATTCGCTATTTTCATGATTTTAGCCACATTTTTCAATGGAATTGTCTGACATTCTACACAAGGAATTCTTTGTGAGTACTTTACCCACTGAAAGAGGATTATGTATATAGGTCCACGATATCGTATAGTCCCCATATAATGGTACCCTCATATATTCGGTATTTGATTGATTTTAGCCACTTTTATTATTGGAATTATTATTTTACACAAAGAGTTCTTTACAAGTCCTTTACCCCCTGGAAGGCACTTTTCTATATAGGTGTACGATACCGTAATCAGCCCGATAACTGTACCCGCGGATATTCGTTATTTTGATGATTTTAACCACATTTTCAATGGAATTATGTGAACCCACACAATGAGTTCTTTACACCCTGGAAGATAATTGTCTACATAGGTCCACAATATCGTATATCCCCCATATAACGGTACCCCCCGATATTCGATAATATGATGTTTTTAGCCACATTTATTAATGGAATTATCAAAATTTCTACACAAGGTATTCTTTGTGAGTATTTTACCCCTAGAAATAGAATTGTGTACATTGGTCTACGATATCGTAATCCCTCCTACAGCGGTACCTCCCGGAGTTATTTTTGAGTACTTTACCCCTGGAAAATTTTGTGTATATTAGTCTACGATATCGTATGTCGCCAACATATTGTAGCTAAGTGGAATCCAATGGAATTGTCGGATAATGCACACAATGTGTTTCTTCTGAGTACTTTAACCCCCAGATATTCCATATTTTTATGATTTTAACTACATTATTAACGGAATTGTCAACAATTTTTCGTTGCATTACAAAGTTGATCCATATTATACCGCTCATAAAGCGATACCCCCTAATCTCCGGTATTTGAATGATTTTAGCCACATTTTTCAAAAGAATCATCTTCATCTGTGGGATATCTTGGTAGTGTAGGAAATCATATAGTTGGCCCTTCCCGACTTTAGATCGCTCTCGTTTAGGTTTTTTTTAAGAATTGACCATAATGATGTACTTGAAGCTCGTAATTAGTACCCAGAATTATGACAGAATTTTGCTTAAATATACAATTTTTAGAACGGTTTGATATTCTGCAGTTTGATGTTATAAGTGTTGATTTATCTGGATATTAAAAAATAAATATCAAAATGCCCTACCTCTTGATATTATATTCTGCCAAATTTTGAAAATAAATTAAAATGGTTTATACATTGTTTACTTGGTTTACTATTCCTTGCAGAGAAGTACATATAACCCCAGGTAGTGTAACTTCAATTATTGCACGGGAGATTAAAATATTCTGCAAGGTAAATTTGCAAATATTTATTTCATAAAGGGCTCATTTTATTACGTTGTTTGTTTCAATAAATACACTTTTATTACCTTGTTTGTTCCAATAAATACACTTTTATTACCTTGTTTGTTCCAATAAATATGCTTTTATTACCTGTTTGATTATATGAAAATATTTAACTTGTTACACTATTTTATAATAATGATTGTTTTCCTAAAAGGTATATTCTACCTGAATATTGCACCTTGATGTTTATTCTAAATATCAATATAGAAAAAACAGGTAGCAATACATTAAATATAGTATTCCATAGGTAGACAAAATATGTAATTGGTGGTTCGCTTAAATATCAGTACTTCTCAGTCACTTAAAAAGAACGGTTCTATAATCGCGCACTAAAAGTTATTATTATTAATTTTAAGAAGTGCGAATAGTGTGTGAACAGTGTTTAAATAAATTTAGTCGAAGAAACAGTGATATGCCTAGACTACGCAAACAATCTGCTCAGCAGCGTCAACGATTGACTGCATCTCGTGTTAATAGCTATCGTGAACGAAATCCCATGGATCTGCTAAGAAACGCAAGTGCATTGTCTACAAGAAGACAGAATGTAGACTTTCGGGAAGAAGAGCGTTCGAGGGATAGAGTGTATCATCGAGAAAGGAGGAGGTCTTCATTCAATAGAAGAGTCGAACAATTACGTAACACTTCCCAACATGCAGTTCGTCGGCAGGATGAAAATTACCGGCAATTCGAAAGAGAAAGAGATTCCTTAAGTCACCAACAGCATAGAGAAGACGAAGCATATAGATTGATGGAACAAGGAAGAAACACGCTTCAGCACGCCATTCGCAGACAGGACGATAATTACCGGAGTTTGGAACTAGAGCGTGATGCAGTAAGTCATCAACAACATAGAGAGGATGAATCCTACCGAATGGTAGAACAAGAAAGAAACACTCTTGAGCACTCCATTCGGCGACAGGATGAAAATTACCGACATTTGGAACGAGAGCGTGATGCACTTAGTCACCAACAACATAGAGAGGATGAAGCGTACCGATTGATGGAACAACAAAGGAATACACAGGAACACTCGATTCGGCGACAAGATGAAAATTACCGACATTTGGAACGAGAGCGTGATGCAGCTAGTCACCAACAACATAGAGAGGATGAAGCGTACCGATTGATGGAACAACAAAGGAATACACAGGAACACTCGATTCGGCGACAAGATGACAATTACAGGCATTTGGAACGAGAGCGTGATGCAGTTAGTCACCAACAACATAGAGAGGATGAAGCGTACCGATTGATGGAACAACAAAGGAATACACAGGAACACTCGATTCGGCGACAAGATGACAATTACAGGCATTTGGAACGGGAGCGCGATGCAATACGTCATCAACAACATAGAGAGGATGAATCTTACCGATTGATAGAACGACAACGAAACGCAATAGAGCACTCCATTCGGCTACAGGATGAAAATTATCGGTATATTGAACGGCAGCGCGATGCGTTAAGTCACCAACAACATCGAGAGAATGAAAACTACCGAATGCAAGAACAACAGCGCAACACGCTTGAACATTCTCATCGCCGGCAGGACGATAACTACAGGTATTTAGAGCAACAAAGGAATACTATACGAAGATCGCACCAAAGACGTACATCACGTATTCAATCAAGTCAGCAAATACATGATAGAAATTGTCGTGTGCTTATTCACCGAATGAATCCGGTTAATCGCCAAAATGAAAATGCTCGGCAAGCAGAGAGGATCGCCAATGTGAGACAACAACTTTCCCCTGAATCACGAATAAATGTTTTGGAAATGGATCGCGCACGTCATCGCTCAAGAGTATTCGGTGAGTTTTTTAAAGTTATTAAACATGGTCCAACGGAAGTTTGCATTTGTTGTGGGGGACTTTGGTTTCCAAGCCAAATTAAACTAATTCTAAAAAGTGCCTTCTTAAGAAAATTTCCCAATCTAAGAGATGTATTTTATCTCTCTGATAAATTTCCCTCCGCTAATGATAAGTACAAATTCTGTAATACTTGTCATAAGATTGTTAGTGGCGGTAAAATTCCAACCATTTGTCTTTCAAAAGGCTTATCTTTTCCAGACATCCCACATGATTTAAGTGGTTTGACACCATTAGAAGAAAGATTTGTTTCCCCAAGAATTCCATTTATGAGAATTGTTTCTCTTGGGTACAACCGCCAATGTGCCGTAAGAGGTGCTGGTCAATGTGCCTATTCACTTGGCAACAACTGTTAATGTTCTTCCACGATCAACGGATCAGACTGAAGTGGTTCAGGTATATCTGAAGCGAAGAATTGCCTATGAACACAGTTTTATGACAGAAACAATCCGCCCGGCCAAAATTTTTCAGGCAGCTTCATACCTAGTGAATACGGAATTGTATAGAAAACATAACATTCAAATTTCAAGTGAATGGCTAAGTAATATGAGTTCAACTGAGCAGATTCCTTTTGTTTCAAATGTAAATGATCAGGACTTGGTTTCTCAGTTGATAAATAATAATGTTTTAGAGGATGAAGTTCAAGAGCTAAATCCACAAGAAACATTATTAGATAATCAAGCTGCGGAAAATATACCCTTACAACGTATTTCAATAGCCTCTGGTGAAGGACAAAGATCCTTAGACATGCTGCTTGATGAGGATTCCGAAGAACTTTCTTACCCTACCATTTACTGTGGTATCAAAAGGAATTGCACTGCCACTGTTGGGAAAGTAATAAAGTCTGAGGTTCGACGATTTGATAGGCGTTGCGCACGCGTGGATAAAGTTTTGTATTCATATAAAAAACTAGAATTTTCACGTACTAAGAATAGCATATCAACGTGTTTGAGAAAAAAATGGGAGCCAGACAATTTGCAGCTGCAGATGTATTAGACGAGCGGTTTGTTCAAAATTTAGTGCAATATGATGACGGGTATCACGCCCTGAAGGGCATTCGGTCTTCACCAGCTCACTGGGAAAGTGAAAAGAAAAAAGTTTTGTCAATGATTAGGCAATTTGGATTACCTACGTTTTTCATAACATTGTCTGCTGCGGAATCTCAATGGCCAGAATTAATTGTAATTCTTGTAAAAATTTTAGAAGGTACAGAGATTTCGGAGGAAGAAGCCAATTCCTATTCTACACAAAGAAAGTATGATCTCATACGGGAGGACCCTATCACATGCTCTCGATATTTTGATCAGCGAATTAGGCACTTATTCAAACATTTCAAATCTTATGGTGGTATATTCGATGAGTATAACGTTATTAAATATTATTGGAGAATAGAGTTTCAGCAGCGAGGATCTCCACATTTGCACGGCATATATTGGCTGAACAATGCACCTCAGTTAAATATATCAGATACTACATCTTTCCCACCCGTTATAGAGTTTGTGGATAAATTCATTTCAACAGGTTCTAATATCAGAGATGTCGAAGGTATTATTAACGTCCAACGTCACAATCACACAAGATCATGTCAACGAGAAATAAGGGGTCAAAAGTTTTGTCGTTTCCACATTCCACACCCTCCAATGCCAGCCACAGACTTACTGTTTCCACTGCCCGAAGACACAGATCTCGACATACTGAAGATACACAAAGATAATTTTGACAAAATTCATACATTGCTCAACGCAAATCTTTCAGATGAAGATATTAATGAACTTCAGCAATTTGACAGTTTCTTATCTGACAGAAGAATTAATTTAAATAGGGACGAATACATTTTAGCACTAAGATCTTCAATTAAAAAGCCTCAAATATTTCTGAAAAGAACATTCAAAGACAGATCCATCAATGCATTCAATCCAAGAATCCTAACAATGCAAAAATCGAATATGGACATACAATTCGTTCTAGATGCATATGCATGTGTCACTTATATTGTAAATTATATAAATAAGTCCAATAGGGGTGTTTCCCGATTACTGCAAGAAACTATGCATGAAATACGAGAGGGAAATTATTCTGTCAAAGAGAGACTTCAGCATATAGGACACAAATTTATTAACGCCTCCGAAGTGTCCGCTCAAGAGGCATCTTAAAATATACTGGGTATGAGTATGTCGCAATGTTGTACTACAGAGGTTTATGTGAATACTTTCCCACCCGAAAAACGAATTCGGATGCTAAAATCTAGGCAAGAACTGCAAAACCTCGAAAGGGAATCAACTGATATTTTCGAAGCGAACATTCTGGATCATTACATACAACGTCCAGATATATTAGAAAATATATGTTTGGCTTATTTTGCATCGTATTACACATATTCACGAAGATTGAGAAAATCTCGTTCCAATGAAGAGGAAGAAGATGATTTTTTTGAGAACGATGACACAAATTTAAATCAAGTTGGCGCTCCCCTTCGACTAAAAATAATTCGGGATACGTATATAAAAGAAACAATGCGGCTATTGTAAGATTTCCAAAGTTCAATGTCGATGCAAACAGAGAAGATTACTTTCGTTCATTGGTAATGCTGTATTTGCCCTGGAGAAATGAAGCAGATGATTTGTTACAGAACGACAATGAAAGTACATGTCTTGCTTTAAAGGAAACTATAGAATTAAATAGGCGACAATTTGAGTTATACACGGAAGGTGAACTTGACGAAATCTTATTACAAATACAAGATGAACACAACGCCACATTTAACGTAAACGATAACAATGCAGCAACTCAAATGCTTGATGAAGAATTTCGTGCTTTGGCTGTACCAGAAATAAACTCCGAAGAAAATATATTTGGTTTCGAAAATAATGATCCTGACACAAGAAACGATGTAAGAGTTATAAAGTTACCCTCTTTAATAAGTGAAAACAATCTTCTGAATGACATAAGGACTCTAAATTCTAAGCAACGAAAGTATTTGCATCATATTCTGCAGAATGTTGTGGAAAATAAAATATTTTATGAGTATATTGGTGGTGGTGCTGGTGTTGGAAAAAGTCGTTTAATCAAAGCAATTTATCAATCAATTACACACAGAATAAATAGTATTCCTGGAGTAAATCCCGACTTACCAAAGGTCCTATTAACACCTCCAACTGGAAAAGCGGCATTTGGCATTGGAGGATATACTTTACATGCATTGTTTTCACTGCCTGTTAATCAGTACTCAGGCGAACTCCGCCCTCTAAGCAGCGATAGCGTCAATTCAATATTGACAAAATTAAGCGATATAAAGCTTATAATTATCGATGAAATTTCAATGGTTGGTTCTAGAATGATGGGATATTTGGATGCTCGTCTCAAGCAGATTTTTAAAACAACCAGTGCGTTTGGTGGCATTTCTATTTTGGCATTTGGTGATTTTAAACAACTTCCACCAGTTGGCGATAGGTGGATTTTTAGTGACAATTCTGCAAACCCGTATGGAATTATAGTAGGTTCAACATTATGGGATTTATTCCATTTCTATGAACTGACAGAAATAATGCGACAAAGAGAAGATTTGAGGTTCGCTCAAGCCCTAAGCAGAATGTCTGATGGAATAATGACAAAGGAAGACGTCGATATAATGAAATCCAGAATTAAAAGCGACACAAGTGATATACCAATGGATGCAATACATTTGTTTGTATCAAACGAAGAAGCAAATAACTACAATGCGCAGAAGTTGCACCAAATACCTACTGAAACATTCGCATCAAGAGCGCGCGACGTTGTTAAATGTGATTCATTAAATCCTGCACAAACCGTAAACATCTTAAACCAAGTTACAAAATTGAAAACTTCAGAGACTCAAGGACTATGCCGGGAGCTGACATTAAAACAATCAGCAAGTATATGATGACAATAAACATTAACACATCGGACGGCTTAGTCAATGGAGCTAGTGGAGTTCTAATGGAGATAGAATTTGAACGGGAACCATACAACCCAAAACTTCTTTGGTTGTTGTTTTCAGATGAAACTGTTGGTAGAGAAACACGGCGAAGGAAGCCTCATCGTTCCGAACAACTTTGGACACCAGTTGAGAAGTGTAGTAGATCATTTCAATTTAAACGAAATGATAAAATCTGTATTGAACGATGTCAATTTCCTTTGGTTGTAGCAGAAGGAATCACTATTCACAAGAGTCAAGGTGCCACATACGCAAAGGTTGCTGTGCACACACAAAGTAGGATGACCAGAGCCGCCCTTTATGTTGCCTGTAGTCGAGCAACAAATGCATCTGGCCTATACATAGTAGGACCGTTTATTCCACCGAAATCGTTTCAGGATTCCGACCCAGTTAAAATAGAACTAGATAAGTTAAGGAACACCAAACAATTAAATCTTCATTTTGAGTTTCTCGAATTGGTTGAGAAAGATTTCAAAATATTTTTCCAAAACATTCAAAGTTTTCGCGCTCATAAAGAAGATATTTGTACAGATTATACAATTACGAATTCTAATTTTATTTTTTTGGTGGAAACATGGTCCTTCCCAAACGAAAGCTGCAACTTAATGGGATTTTCTGAAATTGCCAGAATTGACTGCGTAAAAGACCCTCAAGAAAGAACCAGAAATAAGAGAGGTATCATAGCATTAAGTCGATCTAATATTGTAAATGATATCAGCGTTCTTATGAAAAGGGATCTTTCCGAAGCATGTAAGACTTTGCAGTACATCGTTTTGAAATGCAAAGGTATATGTCTAATGATAGTGTATAGAAATGCAAATTTTGCAGAGAGTTCCTTTCGTCAAATTCTTGCTGAAACCATAGAAGAATTGTTGCTTCAAAATAACGACAAAATTATTATAGTTGGCGATTTCAACATTTGTCGTCGGAGTACTCAGAATTTAACGGAAACTCTGTTAGTAAGCAAAGGATTTTTTCCACTTTTGGATATAAATTCTTGCACAACTAAGCACGGAACTCATATAGATTGGGCATTTACTAACATAGCGCCACATGGGATTATCTGTAAAAGTTATTCCACTATACATAGTCATCATGATGGTATAATAATCACGCGATGATAATTTATACGTATGTCGTTGATATTATAATCATTATCGATTCACATACAACAAATATTTATCCTCAATTATTTATCTTAAACTTCATATACATTTTTATGTTTCTTCATAATATAATGCAATTATGAATTGTTTAGATTTATTTTTATATTGTATATATTCGATATAATAAATTATATTGAAATGCATGTATGTTCGGTTTATGTTAATTGGCTAATTTTATTTTAGATAAAATCTTATACCTTAATTATCATAAACTACTCCATCAAGGAATAAGCCTTGGCGTGGCGATGGAGCTAAGTACTTTTGAAATCGAAAGGAAACTAATTATTCCATTTTAATTTTACATTTTTCATGGTGGAGGGTATTAAAAGTTCAGCCAGGCCGAACTTAACTACTTTTTTACTTGTTTTAATTTGTTGCTTTTTTAGTTGGGACTTTTGATGTCCTCTTTTCAAATTTGTATTTTTATACTCTCCACAAAAAAAGGTATGGAGGGTATATTAACTTTGTCATTCCGTTTGTAACTCATCGAAATAATCATTTTAGACCCAACAAAGTATATATATTCTTGATCAGCGTAAAATTCTAAGACGATTTAGCCCTGTCCGTCCGTCTGTCCGTCTGTTGTAATCACGCTACAGTATAAACGAATTAAGATAGGAAGCTAAAATTTTGCACAGATCTCTCTTTTGTCTGCAGGCAGGTCAAGTTCGAAGATGGGCTATATCGGTCCACGATATCGTATAGCCCCCATATAACGGTACCCCCCGATATTCGGTATTTTGATGATTTTACCCACATTTTTCAACGGAATTGTCTGAAAATCCACACAAAGAGTTCCTTGTTGGTACTTTATACCTCGGCAGAGAATAATCTATATAGGTCTACAATATCGTATAGCCCCCATGTAACGGTACCCCCACGGTATTCGGTATTTTGATGATTTTACCCACAATTTTCAACGGAATTGTCTGAAAATCCACACAAGGAGTTCCTTATGGGTACTTTATAACTCGGCAGAGAATTGTCCATATAGGTCCACGATATCGTATAGCCCCCATATAATGGTACCCCCCGATATTTGGTATTTTGATGATTTTACCCACATTTTTCAACGGAATTGTCTGAAAATCCACACAAGGAGTTCCTTGTGGGTACTTTATACCTCGGCGGAGAATTATCTATATAGGTCCACAATATCGTATAGCCCCCATATAACGGTACCCCCGATATTCGGTATTTTGATGATTTTACCCACATATAACGGTACCCCCCGATATTTGGTATTTTGATGATTTACCCACATTTTTGAACGGAATTGTCTGAAAATCCACACAAAGTGTTCCTTGTGGGTACTTTATACCTCGGCAGAGAATTATCTATATAGGTCCACAGTATCGTATAACCCCATGTAACGGTACCCCCCGATATTCGGTATTTTGATGATTTTACCCACATTTTTCAACGGAATTGTCTGAAAATCCACACAAGGAGTTCCTTGTGGGTACTTTATACCTCGGCAGAGAATTATCTATATAGGTCCACAACATCGTATAGCCCCCATATAACGGTACCCCCCGATATTCGGTATACCTCGGCAGAGAATTATCTATATAGGTCCACAATATCGTATAGCCCCCATATAACGGTACCCCCCGATATTCGGTATTTGTTGATTTTACCCACATTTTTCAACGGAATTGTCTGAAAATCCACACAAGGAGTTCCTTGTGGGTACTTTATACCTCGGCAGAGAATTATCTATATATAGGTCGACAATATCGTATAGCCCCCATATAACGGTACCCCCGAGATTTGGTATTTTGATGATTTTACCCACACTTGTCAACGGAATTGTCTGAAAATCCACAAAAGGAGTCCCTTGTGGGCATTTTACCGCCTCAAAATGAAGTGTCTATATAGGTCCACGATATCGTATATCCCCCATATAACTGTAACCTCCGATATTCGGTATATTGATGATGTTAGCCACGCTTTTCAATGGAATTGTCTTAAAATCAACACAAGTAGTTCCTTGTGAGTACTTCACCCCAGAGAGAGAATTGTCTATACAGGTCCACGATATCGTATATACCCCATATAACGGTACCCACCCCCCCCTCCCCGATCTTCGGTATTTTATGATTTGACCCACATTTTTCATCGGAATTGTCTGAAAGTCCACACAAGGAGTTCCTTGTGGGTACTTTATACCTCGGCAGAAACGTATCTATATAGATCCACGATATTGTATAGCCCTCATATAACGGTACCCCCGATATTCGGTATTTTGATGTTTTTAGCCATATTTTTCAACGGAATGGTCACAAGGGGTTCTTTTTTTTTTTTTGAAAAATTTCTAATTCGTTCCAAATGGTGGAGGGTATTCAAAGTTCGGCCCGGTCGAACTTACTGCTTTTTTACTTGTTTCTTATTTTATTGGGACTTTTGTTATTCCCTTTTCACTTTGTTTTTGCCCCTATGGCTTTTTATACCCTCCACCAAAAAAGGTATGGAGGGTATATTAACTTTGTCATTCCGTTTGTAACTCATCGAAATAATCATTTTAGACCCAACAAAGTATATATATTCTTGATCAGCGTAAAATTCTAAGACGATTTAGCCCTGTCCGTCCGTCTGTCCGTCTGTTGTAATCACGCTACAGTCTAAACGAATTAAGATAGGAAGCTAATATTTTGCACAGATCTCTCTTTTGTCTGCAGGCAGGTCAAGTTCGAAGATGGGCTATATCGGAACACGATTTCGTATAGCCCCCATATAACGGTACCCCCGATATTCGGTATTTTGATGATTTTACCCACATTTTTCAACGGAATTGTCTGAAAATCCACACAAGGAGTTCCTTGTGGGTACTTTATACCTCGGCAGAGAATTATCTATATAGGTCCACGATATCGTATAGCCCCCATGTAACGGTACCCCCCGATATTCGGTATTTTGATGATTTTACCCACATTTTTCAACGGAATTGTCTGAAAATCCACACAAGGAGTTCCTTGTGGGTACTTTATACCTCGGCAGAGAATTATCTATATAGGTCCACGATATCGTATAGCCCCCATGTAACGGTACCCCCCGATATTCGGTATTTTGGAGATTTTACCCACATTTTTCAACGGAATTGTCTGAAAATCCACACAAGGAGTTCTTTGTGGGTACTTTATACCTCGGCAGAGAATTGTCCATATAGGTCCACGATATCGTATAGCCCCCATGTAACGGTACCCCCCGATATTCGGTATTTTGATGATTTTACCCACAATTTTCAACGGAATTGTCTGAAAATCCACACAAGGAGTTCCTTATGGGTACTTTATACCTCGGCAGAGAATTATCTATATAGGTCCACAATATCATATAGCCCCCATATAACGGTACCCCCCGATATTCGGTGTTTTGATGATTTTACCCACATTTTTGAACGGAATTGTCTGAAAATCCACACAAGGAGTTCCTTGTGGGTACTTTATACCTCGGCAGAGAATTATCTATATAGGTCCACGATATCGTATAGCCCCCATGTAACGGTACCCCACGATATTCGGTATTTTGATGCTTTTACCCACATTTTTGAACGGAATTGTCTGAAAATCCACACAAGGAGTTCCTTGATGGTACTTTATACCTCGGCAGAGAATTATCTATATAGGTCCACAATATCATATAGCCCCCATATAACGGTACCCCCGATATTCGGTATTTTGATGATTTTACCCACATTTTTGAACGGAATGGTCTGAAAATCCACACAAGGAGTTAATTGTGGGTACTTTATACCTCGGCAGAGAATTATCTATATAGGTCTACGATATCGTATAGCCCCCATGTATCGGTACCTCACGATATTCGGTATTTTGATGCTTTTACCCACATTTTTGAACGGAATTGTCTGAAAATCCACACAAGGAGTTCCTTGTGGGTACTTTATACCTCGGCAGAGAATTATCTATATAGGTCCACGATATCGTATAGCCCCCATGTAACGGTACCCCCCGATATTCGGTATTTTGATGATTTTACCCACATTTTTGAACGGAATTGTCTGAAAATCCACACAAGGAGTTCCTTGTGGGTACTTTATACCTTGCAAGAGAATTATCTATATAGGTCCTATATAGCCCCCATATAACGATACCCCCCCAAAATTCGGTATTTTGCTGATTTTACACACATTTTTCAACGGAATTGTCTGAAATCCACACAAGGAGTTCCTTGTGGGTACTTTATACCTCGGCAGAGAATTATCTATATATGTCCACAATATCGTATAGCCCCTATATAACGCTACCCCCCCCCCCCCCCCCCCCCCCGGCATTCGGCATTTTGATGATTTTAGCCACATTTTTTAACGGAATTGTGTGAAAATCCACACAAGGAGTTCTTTATGGGTACTTTATACTTTAGCAGAGAATTATGTACATAGATCCACGATATCGTATAGCCCCCATATAATGGTACCCCCGATATTTTGTTTTTTGATGATTTTATCCACATTTTTCAATGGAATTGTCTGAAATTCCACAAAGGAGTCCCTTGTGGGCATATTACCCCCTCAAAAAGTATTGTCTATATAGGTCCTCGATATCGTATAGCCCCCATATAACGGTACCCCCCCCCCCCCCCCGGTATTCGGCATTTTGATGATTTTAGCCACATTTTTCAACGGAATTGTGTGAAAATCCACACAAGGAGTTCCTTATGGGTACTTTATACTTTGGCAGAGAATTATGTATATAGGTCCACGATATCGTATAGCCCCCATATAACGGTACCACCGATATTTGGTTTTTTTGATGATTTTATCCACATTTTTCAATGGAATTGTCTGAAATTCCACAAAAGGGTCCCTTGTGGGCATATTACAGCCTCAAAAAAATTATCTATATAGGTCCACGATATCGTAAATTCCCCATATAACGGTACCCCCCGATATTCGGTATTTTGAGGATTTTAGCCACATTTTTCAATAGAATTGTGTGAAAATTCACACTTGGAGTTCCTTATGAGTACTTTATTCCTTGAAAGAAAATTATCTTTATAGGTCCACGATATCGTATAGCCCCCATATAACGGTATCCTCATATATTCGGTATTTGATTGATTTTAGCCACTTTTATTATTGGAATTATTATTTTACACAAAGAGTTCTTTACAAGTCTTTTACCCCCTGGAAGGCACTTTTCTATATAGGTGTACGATACCGTAATCAGGCCGATAACTGTACCCGCGGATATTCGTTATTTTGATGATTTTAACCACATTTTCAATGGAATTATGTGAACCCACACAATGAGTTCTTTACACCCTGGAAGAGAATTGTCTACATAGGTCCACAATATCGTATATCCCCCATATAACGGTACCCCCCGATATTCGATAATATGATGTTTTTAGCCACATTTATTAATGGAATTATCAAAATTTCTACACAAGGTATTATTTGTGAGTATTTTACCCCTAGAAATAGAATTGTCTACATTGGTCTACGATATCGTAATCCCTCCCACAGCGGTACCTCCCGGAGTTATTTTTGAGTACTTTACCCCTGGAAAATTTTGTGTATATTAGTCTACGATATCGTATGTCGCCAACATATTGTAGCTAAGTGGAATTCAATGGAATTGTCGGAAAATGCACACAATGTGTTTCTTCTGAGTACTTTAACCCCTAAAATATAATTGTCTAAATAGGTCCACGTATAGCGCCCATATAACAATACCCCCAGATATTCCATATTTTTATGATTTTAACTACATTATTAACGGAATTGTCTGCAATTTTTCGTTGCATTACAAAGTTGATCCATATTATACCGCTCATAAAGCGATACTCCCTAATCTCCGGTATTTGAATGATTTTAGCCACATTTTTCAAAAGAATCATCTTCATCTGTGGGATATCTTGGCAGTGTAGGAAATCATATAGTTGGCCCTTCCCGACTTTAGATCGCTCTCGTTTAGGTTTTTTTAAGAATTGACCATAATGATGTACTTGAAGCTCGTAATTAGTACCCAGAATTATGACAGAATTTTGCTTAAATATATAATTTTTAGAACGGTTTGATATTCTGCAGTTTGATGTTATAAGTGTTGATTTATCTGGATATTAAAAATAAATATCAAAATGCCCTACCTCTTGATATTATATTCTGCCAAATTTTGAAAATAAATTAAAATG
This sequence comes from Musca domestica, assembly GCF_030504385.1. Classification (NCBI taxonomy): domain Eukaryota; kingdom Metazoa; phylum Arthropoda; class Insecta; order Diptera; family Muscidae; genus Musca; species Musca domestica. The sequence continues at coordinate 826,429 of NW_026712376.1, read as the reverse complement.
GTTTATACATTGTGTACTTGGTTTACTATTCCTTGCAGAGAAGTACATATAACCCCAGGTAAGGTAAATTTGCAAATATTTATTTCATAAAGGGCTCATTTTATTACGTTGTTTGTTTCAATAAATACACTTTTATTACCTTGTTTGTTCCAATAAATATGCTTTTATTACCTGTTTGATTATATGAAAATATTTAACTTGTTACACTATTTTATAATAATGATTGTTTTCCTAAAAGGTATATTCTACCTGAATATTGCACCTTGATGTTTATTCTAAATATCAATATAGAAAAAACAGGTAGCAATACATTAAATATAGTATTCCATAGGTAGACAAAATATGTAATTGGTGGTTCGCTTAAATATCAGTACTTCTCAGTCACTTGAAAAGAACGGTTCTATAATCGCGCACTAAAAGTTATTATTATTAATTTTAAGAAGTGCGAATAGTGTGTGAACAGTGTTTAAATAAATTTAGTCGAAGAAACAGTGATATGCCTAGACTACGCAAACAATCTGCTCAGCAGCGTCAACGATTGACTGCACCTCGTGTTAATAGCTATCGTGAACGAAATCCCATGGATCTGCTAAGAAACGCAAGTGCATTGTCTACAAGAAGACAGAATGTAGACTTTCGGGAAGAAGAGCGTTCGAGGGATAGAGTGTATCATCGAGAAAGGAGGAGGTCTTCATTCAATAGAAGAGTCGAACAATTACGTAACACTTCCCAACATGCAGTTCGTCGGCAGGATGAAACAGGGAAGATGGAACAAGGAAGAAACACGCTTCAGCACGCCATTCGCAGACAGGACGATAATTACCGGAGTTTGGAACGAGAGCGTGATGCAGTAAGTCATCAACAACATAGAGAGGATGAATCCTACCGAATGGTAGAACAAGAAAGAAACAATCTTGAGCACTCCATTCGGCGACAGGATGAAAATTACCGACATTTAGAACGAGAGCGTGATGCACTTAGTCACCAACAACATAGAGAGGATGAAGCGTACCGATTGATGGAACAACAAAGGAATACACAGGAATACTCGATTCGGCGACAAGATGACAATTACAGGCATTTGGAACGGGAGCGCGATGCAATACGTCATCAACAACATAGAGAGGATGAATCTTACCGATTGATAGAACGACAACGAAACGCAATAGAGCACTCCATTCGGCGACAGGATGAAAATTATCGGTATATTGAACGGCAGCGCGATGCGTTAAGTCACCAACAACATCGAGAGAATGAAAACTACCGAATGCAAGAACAACAGCGCAACACGCTTGAACATTCTCATCGCCGGCAGGACGATAACTACAGGTATTTAGAGCAACAAAGGAATACTATACGAAGATCGCACCAAAGACGTACATCCCGTATTCAATCTAGTCAGCAAATTCATGTTAGAAATTGTCGTGTGCTTATTCACCGAATGAATCCGGTTAATCGCCAAAATGAAAATGCTCGGCAAGCAGAGAGGATCGCCAATGTGAGACAACAACTTTCCCCTGAATCACGAATAAATGTTTTGGAAATGGATCGCGCACGTCATCGCTCAAGGGTATTCGGTGAGTTTTTTAAAATTATTAAACATGGTCCAACGGAAGTTTGCATTTGTTGTGGGGGGACTTTGGTTTCCAAGCCAAATCAAACTAATTCTAAAAAGTGCCTTCTTAAGAAAATTTCCCAATCTAAGAGAAGTATTTTATCTCTCTGATAAATTTCCCTCCGCTAATGATAAGTACAAATTCTGTAATACTTGTCATAAGATTGTTAGTGGCGGTAAAATTCCAACCATTTGTCTTTCAAAAGGCTTATCTTTCCAGACATCCCACATGATTTAAGTGGTTTGACACCATTAGAAGAAAGATTTGTTTCCCCAATAATTCCATTTATGAGAATTGTTTCTCTTGGGTACAACCGCCAATGTGTCGTAAGAGGTGCTGTGGTCAATGTGCCTATTCACTTGGCAACAACTGTTAATGTTCTTCCACGATCAACGGATCAGACTGAAGTGGATCAGGTATATCTGAAGCGAAGAATTGCCTATGAACACAGTTTTATGACAGAAACAATCCGCCCGGCCAAAATTTTTCAGGCAGCTTCATACCTAGTGAATACGGAATTGTATAGAAAACATAACATTCAAATTTCAAGTGAATGGCTTAGTAATATGAGTTCAACTGAGCAGATTCCTTTTGTTTCAAATGTAAATGATCAGGACTTGGTTTCTCAGTTGATAAATAATAATGTTTTAGAGGATGAAGTTCAAGAGCTAAATCCACAAGAAACATTATTAGATAATCAAGCTGCGGAAAATATACCCTTACAACGTATTTCAATAGCCTCTGGTGAAGGACAAAGACCCTTAGACATGCTGCTTGATGAGGATTCCGAAGAACTTTCTTACCCTACCATTTACTGTGGTATCAAAAGGAATTGCACTGCCACTGTTGGGAAAGTAATAAAGTCTGAGGTTCGATGATTTGATAGGCGTTGCGCACGCGTGGATAAAGTTTTGTATTCATATAAAAAACTAGAATTTTCACGTATTAAGAATAGCATATCAACGTGTTTGAGAAAAAAATGGGAGCCAGACAATTTACAGCTGCAGATGTATTAGACGAGCGGTTTGTTCAAAATTTAGTGCAACATGATGACGGGTATCACGTCCTGAAGGGCATTCGGTCTTCACCAGCTCACTGGGAAAGTGAAAAGAAAAAAGTTTTGTCAATGATTAGGCAATTTGGATTACCTACGTTTTTCATAACATTGTCTGCTGCGGAATCTCAATGGCCAGAATTAATTGTAATTCTTGTAAAAATTTTAGAAGGTACAGAGATTTCGGAGGAAGAAGCCAATTCCTATTCTACACAAAGAAAGTATGATCTCATACGGGAGGACCCTATCACATGCTCTCGATATTTTGATCAGCGAATTAGGCACTTATTCAAACATTTCAAATCTTATGGTGGTATATTCGATGAGTATAACGTTATTAAGTATTATTGGAGAATAGAGTTTCAGCAGCGAGGATTTCCACATTTGCACGGCATATATTGGCTGAACAATGCTCCTCAGTTAAATATATCAGATACTACATCTTTCCCACCCGTTATAGAGTTTGTGGATAAATTCATTTCAACAGATTCTAATATCAGAGATGTCGAAGGTATTATTAACGTCCAACGTCACAATCACACAAGATCATGTCAACGAGAAATAAGGGGTCAAAAGTTTTGTCGTTTCCACATTCCACACCCTCCAATGCCAGCCACAGACTTACTGTTTCCACTGCCCGAAGACACAGATCTCGACATACTGAAGATACACAAAGATAATTTTGACAAAATTCATACATTGCTCAACGCAAATCTTTCAGATGAAGATATTAATGAACTTCAGCAATTTGACAGTTTCTTATCTGACAGAAGAATTAATTTAAATAGGGACGAATACATTTTAGCACTAAGATCTTCAATTAAAAAGCCTCAAATATTTCTGAAAAGAACATTCAAAGACAGATCCATCAATGCATGCAATCCAAGAATCCTAACAATGCAAAAATCGAATATGGACATACAATTCGTTCTAGATGCATATGCATGTGTCACTTATATTGTAAATTATATAAATAAGTCCAATAGGGGTGTTTCCCGATTACTGCAAGAAACTATGCATGAAATACGAGAGGGAAATTATTCTGTCAAAGAGAGACTTCAGCATATAGGACACAAATTTATTAACGCCTCCGAAGTGTCCGCTCAAGAGGCATCTTAAAATATACTGGGTATGAGTATGTCGCAATGTTGTACTACAGAGGTTTATGTGAATACTTTCCCACCCGAAAAACGAGTTCGGATGCTAAAATCAAGGCAAGAACCGCAAAACCTCGAAAGGGAATCAACTGATATTTTCAAAGCGAACATTCTGGATCATTACATACAACGTCCAGATATATTAGAAAATATATGTTTGGCTTATTTTGCATCGTATTACACATATTCACGAAGATTGAGAAAATCTCGTTCCAATTAAGAGGAAGAAGATGATTTTTTGAGAACGATGACACAAATTTAGATCAAGTTGGCGCTCCCCTTCGACTAAAAAATAATTCGGGATACGTATATAAAAGAAACAATGCGGCTATTGTAAGATTTCCAAAGTTAAATGTCGATGCAAACAGAGAAGATTACTTTCGTTCATTGGTAATGCTGTATTTGCCCTGGAGAAATGAAGCAGATGATTTGTTTCAGAACGACAATGAAGTACATGTCTTGCTTTAAAGGAAACTATAGAATTAAATAGGCAACAATTGAGTTATACACGGAAGGTGAACTTGACGAAATCTTATTACAAATACAATAATTATATTATATACAATATTTTTAGTGACAATTCTGCAAACCCGTATGGAATTATAGTAGGTTCAACATTATGGGATTTATTCCATTTCTATGAACTGACAGAAATAATGCGACAAAGAGAAGATTTGAGGTTCGCTCAAGCCCTAAGCAGAATGTCTGATGGAATAATGACAAAGGAAGACGTCGATATAATGAAATCCAGAATTAAAAGCGACACAAGTGATATACCAATGGATGCAATACATTTGTTTGTATCAAACGAAGAAGCAAATAACTACAATGCGCAGAAGTTGCACCAAATACCTACTGAAACATTCGCATCAAGAGCGCGCGACGTTGTTAAATGTGATTCATTAAATCCTGCACAAACCGTAAACATCTTAAACCAAGTTACAAAATTGAAAACTTCAGAGACTCAAGGACTATGCCGGGAGCTGACATTAAAACAATCAGCAAAGTATATGATGACAATAAACATTAACACATCGGACGGCTTAGTCAATGGAGCTAGTGGAGTTCTAATGGAGATAGAATTTTAACGGGAATCATCCAACCCAAACTTCTTTGGTTGTTGTTTTCAGATGAAACTGTTGGTAGAGAAACACGGCGAAGGAAGCCTCATCGTTCCGAACAACTTTGGACACCAGTTGAGAAGTGTAGTAGATCATTTCAATTTAAACGAAATGATAAAATCTGTATTGAACGATGTCAATTTCCTTTGTTGTAGCAGAAGGAATCACTATTCACAAGAGTCAAGGTGCCACATACGCAAAGGTTGCTGTGCACACACAAAGTAGGATGACCAGAGCCGCCCTTTATGTTGCCTGTAGTCGAGCAACAAATGCATCTGGCCTATACATAGTCACTTGAAAAGAACGGTTCTATAATCGCGCACTAAAAGTTATTATTATTAATTTTTAGAAGTGCGAATAGTGTGTGAACAGTGTTTAAATAAATTTAGTCGAAGAAACAGTGATATGCCTAGACTACGCAAACAATCTGCTCAGCAGCGTCAACGATTGACTGCATCTCGTGTTAATAGCTATCGTGAACGAAATCCCATGGATCTGCTAAGAAACGCAAGTGCATTGTCTACAAGAAGACATAATGTAGACTTTCGGGAAGAAGAGCGTTCGAGGGATAGAGTGTATCATCGAGAAAGGAGGAGGTCTTCATTCAATAGAAGAGTCGAACAATTACGTAACACTTCCCAACATGCAGTTCGTCGGCAGGATGAAACAGGGAAGATGGAACAAGGAAGAAACACGCTTCAGCACGCCATTCGCAGACAGGACGATAATTACCGGAGTTTGGAACGAGAGCGTGATGCAGTAAGTCATCAACAACATAGAGAGGATGAATCCTACCGAATGGTAGAACAAGAAAGAAACAATCTTGAGCACTCCATTCGGCGACAGGATGAAAATTACCGACATTTAGAACGAGAGCGTGATGCACTTAGTCACCAACAACATAGAGAGGATGAAGCGTACCGATGATGGAACAACAAAGGAATACACAGGAATACTCGATTCGGCGACAAGATGACAATTACAGGCATTTGGAACGGGAGCGCGATGCAATACGTCATCAACAACATAGAGAGGATGAATCTTACCGATTGATAGAACGACAACGAAACGCAATAGAGCACTCCATTCGGCGACAGGATGAAAATTATCGGTATATTGAACGGCAGCGCGATGCGTTAAGTCACCAACAACATCGAGAGAATGAAAACTACCGAATGCAAGAACAACAGCGCAACACGCTTGAACATTCTCATCGCCGGCAGGACGATAACTACAGGTATTTAGAGCAACAAAGGAATACTATACGAAGATCGCACCAAAGACGTACATCCCGTATTCAATCTAGTCAGCAAATTCATGTTAGAAATTGTCGTGTGCTTATTCACCGAATGAATCCGGTTAATCGCCAAAATGAAAATGCTCGGCAAGCAGAGAGGATCGCCAATGTGAGACAACAACTTTCCCCTGAATCACGAATAAATGTTTTGGAAATGGATCGCGCACGTCATCGCTCAAGGGTATTCGGTGAGTTTTTTAAAATTATTAAACATGGTCCAACGGAAGTTTGCATTTGTTGTGGGGGGACTTTGGTTTCCAAGCCAAATCAAACTAATTCTAAAAAGTGCCTTCTTAAGAAAATTTCCCAATCTAAGAGAAGTATTTTATCTCTCTGATAAATTTCCCTCCGCTAATGATAAGTACAAATTCTGTAATACTTGTCATAAGATTGTTAGTGGCGGTAAAATTCCAACCATTTGTCTTTCAAAAGGCTTATCTTTCCAGACATCCCACATGATTTAAGTGGTTGACACCATTAGAAGAAAGATTTGTTTCCCCAATAATTCCATTTATGAGAATTGTTTCTCTGGGTACAACCGCCAATGTGCCGTAAGAGGTGCTGTGGTCAATGTGCCTATTCACTTGGCAACAACTGTTAATGTTCTTCCACGATCAACGGATCAGACTGAAGTGGATCAGGTATATCTGAAGCGAAGAATTGCCTATGAACACAGTTTTATGACAGAAACAATCCGCCCGGCCAAAATTTTTCAGGCAGCTTCATACCTAGTGAATACGGAATTGTATAGAAAACATAACATTCAAATTTCAAGTGAATGGCTTAGTAATATGAGTTCAACTGAGCAGATTCCTTTTGTTTCAAATGTAAATGATCAGGACTTGGTTTCTCAGTGATAAATAATAATGTTTTAGAGGATGAAGTTCAAGAGCTAAATCCACAAGAAACATTATTAGATAATCAAGCTGCGGAAAATATACCCTTACAACGTATTTCAATAGCCTCTGGTGAAGGACAAAGACCCTTAGACATGCTGCTTGATGAGGATTCCGAAGAACTTTCTTACCCTACCATTTACTGTGGTATCAAAAGGAATTGCACTGCCACTGTTGGGAAAGTAATAAGTCTGAGGTTCGATGATTTGATAGGCGTTGCGCACGCGTGGATAAAGTTTTGTATTCATATAAACAAACTAGAATTTTCACGTATTAAGAATAGCATATCAACGTGTTTGAGAAAAAAAATGGGAGCCAGACAATTTACAGCTGCAGATGTATTAGACGAGCGGTTTGTTCAAAATTTAGTGCAACATGATGACGGGTATCACGTCCTGAAGGGCATTCGGTCTTCACCAGCTCACTGGGAAAGTGAAAAGAAAAAAGTTTTGTCAATGATTAGGCAATTTGGATTACCTACGTTTTTCATAACATTGTCTGCTGCGGAATCTCAATGGCCAGAATTAATTGTAATTCTTGTAAAAATTTTAGAAGGTACAGAGATTTCGGAGGAAGAAGCCAATTCCTATTCTACACAAAGAAAGTATGATCTCATACGGGAGGACCCTATCACATGCTCTCGATATTTTGATCAGCGAATTAGGCACTTATTCAAACATTTCAAATCTTATGGTGGTATATTCGATGAGTATAACGTTATTAAGTATTATTGGAGAATAGAGTTTCAGCAGCGAGGATTTCCACATTTGCACGGCATATATTGGCTGAACAATGCTCCTCAGTTAAATATATCAGATACTACATCTTTCCCACCCGTTATAGAGTTTGTGGATAAATTCATTTCAACAGATTCTAATATCAGAGATGTCGAAGGTATTATTAACGTCCAACGTCACAATCACACAAGATCCTGTCAACGAGAAATAAGGGGTCAAAAGTTTTGTCGTTTCCACATTCCACACCCTCCAATGCCAGCCACAGACTTACTGTTTCCACTGCCCGAAGACACAGATCTCGACATACTGAAGATACACAAAGATAATTTGACAAAATTCATACATTGCTCAACGCAAATCTTTCAGATGAAGATATTAATGACTTCAGCAATTTGACAGTTTCTTATCTGACAGAAGAATTAATTTAAATAGGGACGAATACATTTTAGCACTAAGATCTTCAATTAAAAAGCCTCAAATATTCTGAAAAGAACATTCAAAGACAGATCCATCAATGCATTCAATCCAAGAATCCTAACAATGCAAAAATCGAATATGGACATACAATTCGTTCTAGATGCATATGCATGTGTCACTTATATTGTAAATTATATAAATAAGTCCAATAGGGGTGTTTCCCGATTACTGCAAGAACTATGCATGAATACGAGAGGGAAATTATTCTGTCAAAGAGAGACTTCAGCATATAGGACACAAATTTATTAACGCTTCCGAAGTGTCCGCTCAAGAGGCATCTTAAAATATACTGGGTATGAGTATGTCGCAATGTGTACTACAGAGGTTTATGTGAATACTTTCCCACCCGAAAAACGAGTTCGGATGCTAAAATCAAGGCAAGAACCGCAAAACCTCGAAAGGGAATCAACTGATATTTTCAAAGCGAACATTCTGGATCATTACATACAACGTCCAGATATATTAGAAAATATATTTTGGCTTATTTTGCATCGTATTACACCATATTCACGAAGATTGAGAAAATCTCGTTCCAATTAAGAGGAAAGAAGTGATTTTTTGAGAACGATGACACAAATTTAGATCAAGTTGGCGCTCCCCTTCGACTAAAAAATAATTCGGGATACGTATATAAAAGAAACAATGCGGCTATTGTAAGATTTCCAAAGTTAAATGTCGATGCAAACAGAGAAGATTACTTTCGTTCATTGGTAATGCTGTATTTGCCCTGGAGAAATGAAGCAGATGATTTGTTTCAGAACGACAATGAAAGTACATGTCTTGCTTTAAAGGAAACTATAGAATTAAATAGGCAACAATTTGAGTTATACACGGAAGGTGAACTTGACGAAATCTTATTACAAATACAAGATGAACACAACGCCACATTTAACGTAAACGATAACAATGCAGCAACTCAAATGCTTGATGAAGATTTTCGTGCTTTGGCTGTACCAGAAATAAACCCCGAAGAAAATATATTTGGTTTCGAAAATAATGATCCTGACACAAGAACCGATGTAAGAGTTATAAAGTTACCCTCTTTAATAAGTGAAAACACTCTTCTGAATGACATAAGGACTCTAAATTCTAAGCAACGAAAGTATTGCATCATATTCTGCAGAATGTTGTGTATTTTATGAGTATATTGGTGGTGGTGCTGGTGTTGGAAAGTCGTTTAACAAGCAATTTATCAATCAATTACACACAGAATAATAGTATTCCTGGAGTAAATCCCGACTTACCAAAGGTCCTATTAACAGCTCCAACTGGAAAAAAAGCGGCATTTTGCATTGGAGGATATACTTTACATGCATTGTTTTCACTGCCTGTTAATCAGTACTCAGGCGAACTGCGCCTCAAAGCAGCGATAGCGTCAATTCAATATTGACAAAAATAAGCGATATAAAGCTTATAATTATCGATGAAATTTCAATGGTTGGTTCTAGAATGAGGGATATTTGGATGCTAGTCTCAAGCAGATTTTTAAAAACACCAGTGCGTTTGGTGGCATTTCTATTTTGGCATTTGGTGATTTTAAACAACTTCCACCAGTTGGCGATAGGTGTATTTTAGTGACAATTCTGCAAACCCGTATGGAATTATAGTAGGTTCAACATTATGGGATTTATTCCATTTCTATGAACTGACAGAAATAATGCGACAAAGCGAGAAGATTTGAGGTTCGCTCAAGCCCTAAGCAGATGTCTGATGGATAATGACAAAGGAAGACGTCGATATAATGAAATCCAGAATAAAAGCGACACAGTGATATACCAATGGATGCAATACATTTGTTTGTATCAAACGAAAGAGCAAATAACTACATGCGCAGAAGTTGCACCAAATACCTACTGAAACATTCGCATCAAGAGCGCGCGACGTTGTTAAATGTGATTCATTAAATCCTGCACAAACCGTAAAACATCTTAACCAAGTTACAAAATTGAAAACTTCAGAGACTCAAGGACTAGCCGGGAGCTGACATTAAACAATCAGCAAAGTATATGATGACAATAAACTTAACACATCGGACGGCTTAGTCAATGGAGCTAGTGGAGTTCTAATGGAGATAGATTTTAAACGGGAATCATCCAACCCAAAACTCTTGGTTGTGTTTCAGATGAAACTGTTGGTAGAGAACACGGCGAAGGAAGCCTCATCGTTCCGAACACCTTGGACACCAGTTGAGAAGTGTAGTAGATCTTTCATTTAAACGAAATGATAAAATCGTATTGAACGATGTCATTTCCTTTGGTTGTAGCAGAAGGATCACTATTCACAAGAGTCAAGGTGCCACATACGCAAAGGTTGCTGTGCACACACAAAGTAGGATGACCAGAAGCCGCCCTTATGTTGCCTGTAGTCGAGCAACAAATGCAATCTGGCCTATACATGTAGGACCGTTTATTCACCGAAATCGTTTCAGGATTCCGACCCAGTTAAAATAGAACTAGATAAGTAAGGAACACCAAAACAATTTAATCTTCTTTTGAGTTTCTCGAATTGGTTGAGAAAGTTCAAAATATTTTTCCAAAACATTCAAGTTTTCGCGCTCATAAAGAAGATATTTGTGCAGATTATACAATTACGATTCTAATTTTATTTTTTTGGTGGAAACATGGGTCCTTCCCAAACGAAAGCTGCAACTTAATGGGATTTTCTGAAATTGCCAGAATTGACTGCGTAAAAGACCCTCAAGAAAGAACCAGAAATAAGAGAGGTATCATAACATTAAGTCGATCTAATATTGTAAAGATATCAGCGTTCTTATGAAAAGGGATCTTTCCGAAGCATGTAAGACTTTGCAGTACGTCCGTTTTGAAATACAAAGGTATATGTCTAATGATGTGTATAGAAATGCAAATTTTGCAGAGAGTTCCTTTCGTCAAGTTCTTGCTGAACCCATAGAAGAATTGTTGCTACAAAATAACGACAAGATTATTATAGTTGGCGATTTCAACATTTGTCGTCGGAGTACTCAGAATTTAACGGAAACTCTGTTAGTAAGCAAGATTTTTTCCACTTTTGGATAGAAATTCTTGCACAAATAAGCACGGAAATCATATAGATTGGGCATTTACTAACATAGCGCCACATGGGATTATCTGTAAAAGTTATTCCCTATACATAGTCATCATGATGGTATAATAATCACGCGATGATAATTATACGTATGTCGTTGATATTATATTAATTATCGATTCACATACAACAAATATTTATCCTCATTATTTATCTTAAACTTCATATACATTTTTTATGTCTTCATAAATAATGCAATTATGAATTGTTTAGATTTATTTTATATGTATATATTCGATTATATAAATTATATTGAAATGCTTATGTCGGTTTATGTTAATTGGCTAATTTTATTTTAGATAAATTCTATACCTTAATTATCATAAACTACTCCATCAAGGAATAAGCCTTGACGTGGCGATGGAGCTAAGTATTTTGAAATCGAAAGGAAAACTAATTATTCCATTTAATTTTACATTTTCATGGTGGAGGGTATTAAAAGTTCAGCCAGGCCGAACTTAACTACTTTTTTACTTGTTTTAATTTGTTGCTTTTTTAGTTGGGACTTTTGATGTCCTCTTTTC
>NW_026712376.1:749849-814453 GCF_030504385.1 Musca domestica | reverse complement strand
GCGACAGGATGAAAATTACCGACATTAGAACGAGAGCGTGATGCATTAGTCACCAACAACATAGAGAGGATGAAGCGTACCGATTGATGGAACAACAAAGGAATACACAGGAATACTCGATTCGGCGACAAGATGACAATTACAGGCATTTGGAACGGGAGCGCGATTGCAATACGTCATCAACAAAGAGAGAGGATGAATCTTACCGATTTGATAGAACGACAACGAAACGCAAATAGAGCACTCCATTCGGCGACAGGATGAAAATTATCGGTATATTGAACGGCAGCGCGATGCGTTAAGTCACCAACAACATCGAGAGAGAATGAAAACTACCGAACGCAAGAACAAACAGCGCAACACGCTTGAACATTCTCATCGACGGCAGGACGATAACTACAGGTATTAGAGCAAACAAAGATAAACTATACGAAGATCGCACCAAAGACGTACATCCGTATTCATAGTCAGCAAATTCATGTTAGAAAAATTGTCGTGTGCTTATTCACCGAATGAATCCGGTTAATCGCCAAAATGAAAATGCTCGGCAAGCAGAGAGGATGCCAATGTGAGACAACAACTTTCCCCTGAATCACGAATAAATGTTTGGGAAATGGATCGCGCACGTCATCGCTCAAGGGTATTCGGTGAGTTTTTTTAAAGTATTAAACATGGGTCAAACGGAAGTTTGCATTTGTTGTGGGGGGACTTGGTTTCCAAGCCAAATCAAACTAATTCTAAAAAAGTGCCTTCTTAAGAAAATTCCAATCTAAGAGAAGTATTTTGTATCTCTCTGATAAATTTCCCTCCGCTAATGATAAGTACAATTCTGTAATACTTGTCATAAGCTGTTAGTGGCGTGTAAAATTCCAACCATTTGTCTTTCAAAAGGCTTATCTTCCAGACATCCCACATGATTTAAGTGGTTTGACACCATTAGAGAAAGATTTGTTTCCCCAATAATTCCATTTATGAGAATTGTTTCTCTTGGGTACAACCGCCAATGTGCGTTAAGATGCGTCAGTGATGTGTCATTGTGCATGTGGCAAGTGCCTATTCACTTGGCAACAACGTTAATGTTCTTCCACGATCAAACGGATCAGACTGAAGTGGATCAGGTATATCTGAAGCGAAGAATTGCCTATGAACACAGTTTTATGACAGAAAACAATCCGCCCGGCCAAAATTTTTCAGGCAGCTTCATACCTAGTGAATACGGAATTGTATAGAAAACATAACATTCAAATTTCAAGTGAATGGCTTAGTAATATGAGTTCAACTGAGCAGATTCTTTTGTTCAAATGTAAATGATCAGGACTTGGTTTCTCAGTTGATAAAATATAATGTTTTAGAGGATGAAGTTCAGAGCTAAATCCACAAGAAACATTATTAGATAATCAAGCTGCGGAAAATACCCTTACAACGTATTTCAATAGCCTCTGGTGAAGGACAAAGACCTTAGACATGCTGCTTGATGAGGATTCCGAAGAACTTTTTACCTACCATTTACTGTGGTATCCAAAGGAATTGCACTGCCACTGTTGGGAAGTAATAAAGTCTGAGGTTCGATGATTGATAGGCGTTGCGGCACGGTGGATAAAGTTTTGTATTCATATAAAAAACTAGAATTTTCACGTATTAAGAATAGCATATCAACGTGTTGAGAAAAAAAATGGGGCCAGACAATTTACAGCTGCAGATGTATTAGACGAGCGGTTGTTCAAAATTTAGTGCAACATGATGACGGGTATCACGTCCTGAAGGGCATTCGGTCTTCACCAGCTCACTGGGAAAGTGAACAGGAAAAAAGTTTTGTCAATGATTAGGCAATTTGGATTACCTAGTTTTTCATACATTGTCTGCTGCGGAATCTCAATGGCCAGAATTAATTGTAATCTTGTAAAAATTTTAGAAGGTACAGAGATTTCGGAGGAAGAAGCCAATTCCTATTCTACACAACGAAAGTATGATCTCATAGGGGAGGACCCTATCAATGCTCTCGATATTTTGATCAGCGAATAGGCACTTATTCAAACATTTCAAATCTTATGGTGGTATATTCGATGAGTATACGTTATTAAGTATTATTGGAGAATAGAGTTTCAGCAGCGAGGATTTCCACATTTGCACGGCATATATGCTGAACAATGCTCCTCAGTTAATATATCAGATACTACATCTTTCCCACCCGTTATAGAGTTTGTGGATAAATTCTTTTCAACAGATTCTAATATCAGAGATGTCGAAGGTATTATTAACGTCCAACGTCACAATCACACCAAGATCATGTCAACGAGAAATAAGGGGTCAAAAGTTTTGTCGTTTCAACATTCCACCCCTCCAATGCCAGCCACAGACTTACGTTTCCACTGCCCGAAGACACAGATCTCGACATACTGAGATACACAAAGATAATTTTGACAAAATTCATACATGCTCAACGCAAATCTTTCAGATGAAGATATTAATGAACTTCAGCAATTTGACAGTTTCTTATCTGACAGAAGAATTAATTTAATAGGGACGAATACATTTTAGCACTAAGATCTTCAATTAAAAAGCCTCAAATATTTCTGAAAAGAACATTCAAAGACAGATCCATCAATGCATTCAATCCAAGAATCCTAACAATGCAAAAATCGAATATGGACAACAATTCGTTCTAGATGCATAGCATGTGTCACTTATATTGTAAATTATATAAATAAGTCCAATAGGGGTTTCCCGATTACTGCAAGAAACTATGCATGAAATACGAGAGGGAAATTATTCTGTCAAAGAGAGACTTCAGCATATAGGACACAAATTTATTAACGCTTCCGAAGTGTCCGCTCAAGAGGCATCTTAAAATATACTGGGTATGAGTATGTCGCAATGTTGTACTACAGAGTTTATGTGAATACTTCCCACCCGAAAAACGATTCGGATGCTAAAATCAAGGCAAGAACCGCAAAACCGCGAAAGGGAATCAACTGATATTTCAAAGCGAACATTCTGGATCAGTAAATACAACGTCCAGATATATTAGAAAATATATGTTTGGCTTATTTTGCATCGTATTACACATATTCACGAAGATTGAGAAATCTCGTTCCAATTAGAGGAAGAAGATGATTTTTTGAGAACGATGACACAAATTAGATCAAGTGGCGCTCCCCTTCGACTAAAAATAATTCGGGATACGTATATATAAAAGAAACAATGCGGCTATTGTAAGATTTCCAAAGTTAAATGTCGATGCAAACAGAGAAGATTACTTTCGTTCATTGGTAATGCTGTATTTGCCCTGGAGAAATGAAGCAGATGATTTGTTCAGAACGACAATGAAGTACATGTCTTGCTTTAAAGGAAACTATAGAATTAAATAGGCAACAATTTGAGTTATACACGGAAGGTGAACTTGACGAAATCTTATTACAAATACAAGATGAACACAACGCCACATTTACGTAAACGATAACAAGCAGCAACTCAAATGCTTGATGAAGATTTTCGTGCTTGGCTGTACCAGGAAATAAACCCCGAAGAAAATATTTGGTTTCGAAAATAATGATCCTGACACAAGAACGATGTAAGAGTTATAAAGTTACCCTCTTTAATAAGTGAAAACAATCTTCTGAATGACATTAAGGACTCTAAATTCTAAGCAACGAAAGTATTTGCATCATATTCTGCAGAAGGTTGTGTATTTTATGAGTATATTGGTGGTGGTGCTGGTGTTGGAAAAGTCGTTAATCAAAGCAATTTATCAATCAATTACACACAGAATAAATAGTATTCCTGGAGTAAATCCCGACTTACCAAAGGTCCTATAAACAGCTCCAACTGGAAAAAGCGGCATTTGCATTGGAGGATATACTTTACATGCATTGTTTTCACTGCCTGTTAATCAGTACTCAGGCGAACTGCGCCCTCAAAGCAGCGATAGCGTCAATTCAATATTGACAAAATTAAGCGATATAAGCTTAAATTATCGATGAAATTTCAATGGTTGGTTCTAGAATGATGGGATATTTGGATGCTAGTCTCAAGCAGATTTTAAAAACAAACAGTGCGTTGGTGGCATTTCTATTTTGGCATTTGGTGATTTTAAACAACTTCCACCAGTTGGCGATAGGTGTATTTTTAGTGACAATTCTGCAAACCGTATGGAATTATAGTAGGTTCAACATTATGGGATTTATTCCATTTCTATGAACTGACAGAAATAATGCGACAAAGAGAAGATTTGAGGTTCGCTCAAGCCCTAAGCAGAATGTCTGATGGAATAATGACAAAGGAAGACGTCGATATAATGAAATCCAGAATTAAAAGCGACACAAGTGATATACCAATGGATGCAATACATTGGTTTGTATCAAACGAAGAAGCAAATAACTACAATGCGCAGAAGAAGTGCACCAAATACCTACTGAAACATTCGCATCAAGAGCGCGCGACGTTGTTAAATGTGATTCATTAAATCCTGCACAACCGTAAACATCTTAAACCAAGTTACAAAATTGAAAACTTCAGAGACTCAAGGACTATGCCGGGAGCTGACATTAAAACAATCAGCAAGTATATGATGACAATAAACATTAACACATCGGACGGCTTAGTCAATGGAGCTAGTGGAGTTCTAATGGAGATAGAATTTAACGGGAATCATCCAACCCAAAACTTCTTTGGTTGTGTTTTCAGATGAAACTGTTGGTAGAGAAACACGGCGAAGGAAGCCTCATCGTTCCGAACAACTTTGGGACACCAGTTGAGAAGTGTAGTAGATCATTTCAATTTAAACGAATGATTAAAAATCTGTATTGAACGATGTCAATTTCCTTTGGTTGTAGCAGAAGGAATCACTATTCACAAGAGTCAAGGTGCCACATACGCAAAGGTGCTGTGCACACACAAAGTAGGAGACCAGAGCCGCCCTTTATGTTGCCTGAGTCGAGCAACAAATGCATCTGGCCTATACATAGGAAGTAGGACAGTTTTATTCCACCGAAATCGTTTCAGGATTCCGACCCAGTTAAAATAGAACTAGATAAGTTAAGGAACACCAAACAATTAAATCTTCATTTTGAGTTTCTCGAATTGGTTGAGAAAGATTTCAAATATTTTTCCAAAACATTCAAAGTTTTCGCGCTCATAAAGAAGATTTTGTGCAGATTATACAATTACGAATTCTAATTTTATTTTTTTGGTGGAAACATGGTCCTTCCCAAACGAAAGCTGCAACTTAATGGGATTTTCTGAAATTGCCAGAATTGACTGCGTAAAAGACCCTCAAGAAAGAACCAGAAATAGAGAGGTATCATAACATTAAGTCGATCTAATATTGTAAATGATATCAGCGTTCTTATGAAAAGGGATCTTTCCGAAGCATGTAAGACTTTGCAGTACGGTCGTTTTGAAATACAAAGGTATATGTCTAATGATAGTGTATAGAATGCAAATTTTGCAGAGAGTTCTTTCGTCAAGTTCTTGCTGAAACCATAGAAGAATTGTTGCTACAAAATAACGACAAGATTATTATAGTTGGCGATTTCAACATTTGTCGTCGGAGTACTCAGAATTTAACGGAAACTCTGTTAGTAAGCAAAGGATTTTTTCCACTTTGGATAGAAATTCTTGCACAACTAAGCACGGAACTCATATAGATTGGGCATTTACTAACATAGCGCCACATGGGATTATCTGTAAAAGTTATTCCACTATACATAGTCATCATGATGGTATAATAATCACGCGATGATAATTTATACGTATGTCGTTGATATTATAATCATTATCGATTCACATACAACAAATATTTATCCTCAATTATTTATCTTAAACTTCATATACATTTTTATGTTTCTTCATAATATAATGCAATTATGAATTGTTTAGATTTATTTTTATATTGTATATATTCGATATAATAAATTATATTGAAATGCATGTATGTTCGGTTTATGTTAATTGGCTAATTTTATTTTAGATAAAATCTTATACCTTAATTATCATAAACTACTCCATCAAGGAATAAGCCTTGACGTGGCGATGGAGCTAAGTACTTTTGAAATCGAAAGGAAACTAATTATTCCATTTTAATTTTACATTTTTCATGGTGGAGGGTATTAAAAGTTCAGCCAGGCCGAACTTAACTACTTTTTTACTTGTTTTAATTTGTTGCTTTTTTAGTTGGGACTTTTGATGTCCTCTTTCAAATTTGTATTTTTATACTCTCCACAAAAAAGGTATGGAGGGTATATTAACTTTGTCATTCCGTTTGTAACTCATCGAAATAATCATTTTAGACCCAACAAAGTATATATATTCTTGATCAGCGTAAAATTCTAAGACGATTTAGCCTCTCCGTCCGTCTGTCCGTCTGTTGTAATCACGCTACAGTCTAAACGAATTGAGATAGGAAGCTAAAATTTTGCACAGATCTCTCTTTTGTCTGCAGGCAGGTCAAGTTCGAAGATGGGCTATATCGGTTCACGATATCGTATAGCCCCCATATAACGGTTACCCCCCGATATTCGGAATTTTGATGATTTTACACATATTTTTCAACGGAATTGTCTGAAAATCCACACAAAGAGTTCCTTGTGGGTACTTTATACCTCGGCAGAGTATTATCTATATAGGTCCACAATGTCGTATAGCCCCCATGTAACGGTACCCCCCGATATTCGGTATTTTGACGATTTTACCCACATTTTTCAACGGAATTGTCTGAAAATCCACACAAGGAGTTCCTTATGGGTACTTTATAACTCGGCAGAGAATTGTTCATATAGGTCCACGATATCGTATAGCCCCCATGAAACGGTACCCCCCGGTATTCGGTATTTTGATGATTTCACCCACATTTTTCAACGGACTTGTCTGAAAATCCACACAAGGAGTTCCTTGTGGTACTTTATATCTCGGCGGAGAATTATCTATATAGGTCCACAATATCGTATAGCCCCCATATAATGGTACCCCCGATATTCGGTATTTTGATGATTTTACCCACATATTTCAACGGAATTGTCTGAAATCCACACAAGGAGTTCCTTGTGGGTACTTTATACCTCGGCAGAGAATTATCTATATATAGGTCGACAATATCGTATAGCCCCCATATAACGGTACCCCCGATATTTGGTATTTTGATGATTTTACCCACATTTGTCATCGGAATTGTCTGAAAATCCGCAAAGGAGTCCCTTGTGGGCATTTTACCGCCTCAAAATGAAGTGTCTATATAGGTCCACGATATCGTATATCCCCCATATAACTGTAACCTCCGATATTCGGTATATTGATGATGTTAGCCAAGCTTTTCAATGGAATTGTCTTAAAATCAACACAAGTAGTTCCTTGTGAGTACTTCACCCCTGAGAGAGAATTGTCTATACAGGTCAACGATATCGTATATACCCCATATAACGGTACCCCCCCGATATTCGGTATTTTATGATTTGACCCACATTTTTCATCGGAATTGTCTGAAAGTCCACACAAGGAGTTCCTTGTGGGTACTTTATACCTCGGCAGAGACTTATCTATATAGATCCACGATATTGTATAGCCCTCATATAACGGTACCCCTGATATTCGGTATTTTGATGTTTTTAGCCATATTTTCAACGGAATGGTCACAAGGGTTTCTTTGTACACAAGGGGGTTCTTTGTGAGCACTTTACCCACCGACAGAGAATTCTCTATATAGGTTAACGATAACGTATAGCTCCCATATAACGGTACCCCGCGATATTCGGTATTTTGATGATTTTAGCCACATTTTCCAATCGTATTGCCTGAAAATCCACACATGGAGTTCCTTGTGAGTACTTTACACGCAGACATAGATTTGTCTTTATAGGTCCACAATATTTTACCCACATTTTTCAACGGAATTGTCTGAAAATCCACACAAAGAGTTCCTTGTGGGTACTTTATACCTCGGCAGAGAATTATCTATATAGGTCCACAATATCGTATAGCCCCCATTAACGGTACCCCCGATATTCGGTTTTTTGATGATTTACCCACATTTTTGAACGGAATTGTCTGAAAATCCACACAAGGTGTTCCTTGTGGGTACTTTATACCTCGGCAGAGAATTATCTATATAAAACGGTACCCCCCGATATTCGGTATTTTGATGATTTTACCCACATATGTCAACGGAATTGTCTGAAAATCCACAAAAGGAGTCATTTGTGGGCATTTTACCGCCTCAAAATGAAGTGTCTATATAGGTCCACGATATCGTATATCCCCCATATAACTGTAACCTCCGATATTCGGTATATTGATGATGTTAGCCACGCTTTTCAATGGAATTGTCTTAAAATCAACACAATTAGTTCCTTGTGAGTACTTCACCCCCTGAGAGAGAATTGTCTATATAGGTCCACGATATCGTATATCCCCCATATAACGGTACCCCCCCCCCCCCCCCCCCCGATATTCGGTATTTTATGATTTGACCCACATTTTTCATCGGAATTGTCTGAAAATCCACACAAGGAGTTCCTTGTGGGTACTTTATACCTCGGCAGAGACTTATCTATATAGATCCACGATATTGTATAGCCCTCATATAACGGTACCCCCGATATTCGGTATTTTGATGTTTTTAGCCATATTTTTCAACGGAATGGTCACAAGGGGTTCTTTGTACACAAGGGGGTTCTTTGTGAGCACTTTACCCACCGACAGGTTAACGATAACGTATAGCTCCCATATAACGGTACCCCGCGATATTCGGTATTTTGATGATTTTAGCCACATTTTCCAATCGTATTGCCTGAAAATCCACGCATGGAGTTCCTTGTGAGTACTTTACACGCAGACATAGATTTGTCTTTATAGGTCCACAATATCGTATATCCCCCCATATATCGGCACCTACCTATATTAGATATTTTAAAGATTTTAAAAGAATTTTTATTGGATTTTTTTTTTGAAAATTTTCTAATTCGTTCCAAATGGTGGAGGGTATTCAAAGTTCGGCCCGGCCGAACTTACTGCTTTTTTGCTTGTTTGCTTTGTTTTTGCCACAATGGCTTTTTATACCCTCCACCAAAAAAGGTATGGAGGGTATATTAACTTTGTCATTCCGTTTGTAACTCATCGAAATAATCATTTTAGACCCAACAAAGTATATATATTCTTGATCAGCGTAAAATTCTAAGACGATTTAGCCCTGTCCGTCCGTCTGTCCGTCTGTTGTAATCACGCTACAGTCTAAACGAATTAAGATAGGAAGCTAAAATTTTGCACAGATCTCTCTTTTGTCTACAGGCAGGTCAAGTTCGAAGATGGGCTATATCGGTCTACGATATCGTATAGCCCCCATATAACGGTACCCCCCGATATTCGGTATTTTGATGATTTTACCCACATTTTTCAACGGAATTGTCTGAAAATCCACACAAAGAGTTCCTTGTGGGTACTTTATACCTCGGCAGAGAATTATCTATATAGGTCCACGATATCGTATAGCCCCCATGTAACGGTACCCCCCGATATTCGGTATTTTGACGATTTTACCCACATTTTTCAACGGAATTGTCTGAAAATCCACACAAGGAGTTCCTTATGGGTACTTTATAACTCGGCAAAGAATTGTCCATATAGGTCCACGATATCGTATAGCCCCCATATAATGGTACCCCCCGATATTTGGTATTTGATGATTTTACCCACATTTTTCAACGGAATTGTCTGAAAATCCACACAAGGAGTTCCTTGTGGGTACTTTATACCTCGGCGGAGAATTATCTATATAGGTCCACAATATCGTATAGCCCCCATATAACGGTACCCCCGATATTCGGTATTTTGATGATTTTACCCACATATAACGGTACCCCCCGATATTTGGTATTTTGATGATTTACCCACATTTTTGAACGGAATTGTCTGAAAATCCACACAAGGTGTTCCTTGTGGGTACTTTATACCTCGGCAGAGAATTATCTATATAGGTCCACAGTATCGTATAACCCCATTTAACGGTACCCCCGATATTCGGTATTTTGATGATTTTACCCACATTTTTCAACGGAATTGTCTGAAAATCCACACAAGGAGTTGCTTGTGGGTACTTTATACCTCGGCAGAGAATTATCTATATAGGTCCACGATATCGTATAGCCCCCATGTAACGGTACCCCCCGATATTCGGTATTTTGAAGATTTTACCCACATTTTTCAACGGAATTGTCTGAAAATCCACACAAGGAGTTCTTTGTAGGTACTTTATACCTCGGCAGAGAATTGTCCATATAGGTCCACGATATCGTATAGCCCCCATGTAACGGTACCCCCCGATATTCGGTATTTTGATGATTTTACCCACAATTTTCAACGGAATTGTCTGAAAATCCACACAAGGAGTTCCTTGTGGGTACTTTATACCTCGGCAGAGAATTATCTATATAGGTCCACAATATCGTATAGCCCCCATATAACGGTACCCCCCGATATTCGGTATTTTGATGATTTTACCCCACATTTTTGAACGGAATTGTCTGAAAATCTACACAAGTAGTTCCTTGTGGGTATTTTATACCTCGGCAGAGAATTATCTATATAGGTCCACAATATCATATAGCCCCCATATAACGGTACCCCCCGATATTCGGTGTTTTGATGATTTCACCCACATTTTTGAACGGAATTGTCTGAAAATCCACACAAGGAGTTCCTTGTGGGTACTTTATACCTCGGCAGAGAATTATCTATATAGGTCCACGATATCGTATAGCCCCCATGTAACGGTACCCCACGATATTCGGTATTTTGATGCTTTTACCCACATTTTTGAACGGAATTGTCTGAAAATCCACACAAGGAGTTCCTTGATGGTACTTTATACCTCGGCAGAGAATTATCTATATAGGTCCACAATATCGTATAGCCCCCATATAACGGTACCCCCCGATATTCGGTATTTTGATGATTTTACCCACATTTTTGAACGGAATGGTCTGAAAATCCACACAAGGAGTTCCTTGTGGGTACTTTATACCTCGGCAGAGAATTGTCCATATAGGTCCACGATATCGTATAGCCCCCATGTAACGGTACCCCCCCGATATCGGTATTTTGATGATTTTACCCACAATTTCAACGGAATTGTCTGAAAATCCACACAAGGAGTTCCTTGTGGGTACTTTATACCTCGGCAGAGAATTATCTATATAGGTCCACAATATCGTATAGCCCCCATATAACGGTACCCCCCGATATTCGGTATTTTGATGATTTACCCACATTTTTGAACGGAATTGTCTGAAAATCTACACAAGTAGTTCCTTGTGGGTATTTTATACCTCGGCAGAGAATTATCTATATAGGTCCACAATATCATATAGCCCCCATATAACGGTACCCCCCGATATTCGGTTTTTTATGATTTTAGCCACATTTTTTAACGGAATCGTTTGAAATTCTACACAAGGAGTTTTTTGTGAGTACTTTACCCCCTAAAGGAGAATTATCTACATAGGTCGACAATATCGTATATACCCCATAGAAGGCACCTTCCGATATTCGGTATTTGATGGTTTTACATGATTTTTACATTTTTCAATGGAATTGTGTGAAAATTCTCACAAGGAGTTTATTGTGAGTACATTACCCCCTGGAAAAGAATTGTCTATAAAGTTCCACGTTATCGTATAGCCCCCATATAACGGTACCCCCCGATATTCGCTATTTTCATGATTTTTAGCCACATTTTTCAATGGAATTGTCTGACATTCTACACAAGGAATTCTTTGTGAGTACTTTACCCACTGAAAGAGGATTATGTATATAGGTCCACGATATCGTATAGTCCCCATATAACGGTACCCTCATATATTCGGTATTTGATTGATTTTAGCCACTTTTATTATTGGAATTATTATTTTACACAAAGAGTTCTTTACAAGTCTTTTACCCCCTGGAAGGCACTTTTCTATATAGGTGTACGATACCGTAATCAGCCCGATAACTGTACCCGCGGATATTCGTTATTTTGATGATTTTAACCACATTTTCAATGGAATTATGTGAACCCACACAATGAGTTCTTTACACCCTGGAAGAGAATTGTCTACATAGGTCCACAATATCGTATATCCCCCATATAACGGTACCCCCCGATATTCGATAATATGATGTTTTTTAGCCACATTTATTAATGGAATTATCAAAATTTCTACACAAGGTATTATTTGTGAGTATTTTACCCCTAGAAATAGAATTGTCTACATTGGTCTACGATATCGTAATCCCTCCCACAGCGGTACCTCCCGGAGTTATTTTTGAGTACTTTACCCCTGGAAATTTTGTGTATATTAGTCTACGATATCGTATGTCGCCAACATATTGTAGCTAAGTGGAATCCAATGGAATTGTCGGAAAATGCACACAATGTGTTTCTTCTGAGTACTTTAACCCCTAAAATATAATTGTCTAAATAGGTCCACGTATAGCGCCCATATAACAATACCCCCCAGATATTCCATATTTTTATGATTTTAACTACATTATTAACGGAATTGTCTGCAATTTTTCGTTGCATTACAAAGTTGATCCATATTATACCGCTCATAAGCGATACTCCCTAATCTCCGGTATTTGAATGATTTTAGCCACATTTTTCAAAGAATCATCTTCATCTGTGGGATATCTTGGTAGTGTAGGAAATCATATAGTTGGCCCTTCCCGACTTTAGATCGCTCTCGTTTAGGTTTTTTAAGAATTGACCATAATGATGTACTTGAAGCTCGTAATTAGTACCCAGAATTATGACAGAATTTTGCTTAAATATACAATTTTTAGAACGGTTTGATATTCTGCAGTTTGATGTTATAAGTGTTGATTTATCTGGATATTAAAAATAAATATCAAAATGCCCTACCTCTTGATATTATATTCTGCCAAATTTTGAAAATAAATTAAAATGGTTTATACATTGTTTACTTGGTTTACTATTCCTTGCAGAGAAGTACATATAACCCCAGGTAGTGTAACTTCAATTATTGCACGGGAGATTAAAATATTCTGCAAGGTAAATTTGCAAATATTTATTTCATAAAGGGCTCATTTTATTACGTTGTTTGTTTCAATAAATACACTTTTATTACCTTGTTTGTTCCAATAAATACACTTTTATTACCTTGTTTGTTCCAATAAATATGCTTTTATTACCTGTTTGATTATATGAAAATATTTAACTTGTTACACTATTTTATAATAATGATTGTTTTCCTAAAAGGTATATTCTACCTGAATATTGCACCTTGATGTTTATTCTAAATATCAATATAGAAAAAACAGGTAGCAATATATTAAATATAGTATTCCATAGGTAGACAAAATATGTAATTGGTGGTTCGCTTAAATATCAGTACTTCTCAGTCACTTGAAAAGAACGGTTCTATAATCGCGCACTAAAAGTTATTATTATTAATTTTAAGAAGTGCGAATAGTGTGTGAACAGTGTTTAAATAAATTTAGTCGAAGAAACAGTGATATGCCTAGACTACGCAAACAATCTGCTCAGCAGCGTCAACGATTGACTGCATCTCGTGTTAATAGCTATCGTGAACGAAATCCCATGGATCTGCTAAGAAACGCAAGTGCATTGTCTACAAGAAGACATAATGTAGACTTTCGGGAAGAAGAGCGTTCGAGGGATAGAGTGTATAATCGAGAAAGGAGGAGGTCTTCATTCAATAGAAGAGTCGAACAATTACGTAACACTTCCCAACATGCAGTTCGTCGGCAGGATGAAACAGGGAAGATGGAACAAGGAAGAAACACGCTTCAGCACGCCATTCGCAGACAGGACGATAATTACCGGAGTTTGGAACGAGAGCGTGATGCAGTAAGTCATCAACAACATAGAGAGGATGAATCCTACCGAATGGTAGAACAAGAAAGAAACAATCTTGAGCACTCCATTCGGCGACAGGATGAAAATTACCGACATTTAGAACGAGAGCGTGATGCACTTAGTCACCAACAACATAGAGAGGATGAAGCGTACCGATTGATGGAACAACAAAGGAATACACAGGAATACTCGATTCGGCGACAAGATGACAATTACAGGCATTTGGAACGGGAGCGCGATGCAATACGTCATCAACAACATAGAGAGGATGAATCTTACCGATTGATAGAACGACAACGAAACGCAATAGAGCACTCCCATTCGGCGACAGGATGAAAATTATCGGTATATTGAACGGCAGCGCGATGCGTTAAGTCACCAACAACATCGAGAGAATGAAAACTACCGAATGCAAGAACAACAGCGCAACACGCTTGAACATTCTCATCGCCGGCAGGACGATAACTACAGGTATTTAGAGCAACAAAGGTATACTATACGAAGATCGCACCAAAGACGTACATCCCGTATTCAATCTAGTCAGCAAATTCATGTTAGAAATTGTCGTGTGCTTATTCACCGAATGAATCCGGTTAATCGCCAAAATGAAAATGCTAGGCAAGCAGAGAGGATCGCCAATGTGAGACAACAACTTTCCCCTGAATCACGAATAAATGTTTTGGAAATGGATCGCGCGCGTCATCGCTCAAGGGTATTCGGTGAGTTTTTTAAAATTATTAAACATGGTCCAACGGAAGTTTGCATTTGTTGTGGGGGGACTTTGGTTTCCAAGCCAAATCAAACTAATTCTAAAAAGTGCCTTCTTAAGAAAATTTCCCAATCTAAGAGAAGTATTTTATCTCTCTGATAAATTTCCCTCCGCTAATGATAAGTACAAATTCTGTAATACTTGTCATAAGATTGTTAGTGGCGTTAAAATTCCAACCATTTGTCTTTCAAAAGGCTTATCTTTCCAGACATCCCACATGATTTAAGTGGTTTGACACCATTAGAAGAAAGATTTGTTTCCCCAATAATTCCATTTATGAGAATTGTTTCTCTTGGGTACAACCGCCAATGTGCCGTAAGAGGTGCTGTGGTCAATGTGCCTATTCACTTGGCAACAACTGTTAATGTTCTTCCACGATCAACGGATCAGACTGAAGTGGATCAGGTATATCTGAAGCGAAGAATTGCCTATGAACACAGTTTTATGACAGAAACAATCCGCCCGGCCAAAATTTTTCAGGCAGCTTCATACCTAGTGAATACCGAATTGTATAGAAAACATAACATTCAAATTTCAAGTGAATGGCTAAGTAATATGAGTTCAACTGAGCAGATTCCTTTTGTTTCAAATGTAAATGATCAGGACTTGGTTTCTCAGTTGATAAATAATAATGTTTTAGAGGATGAAGTTCAAGAGCTAAATCCACAAGAAACATTATTAGATAATCAAGCTGCGGAAAATATACCCTTACAACGTATTTCAATAGCCCCTGGTGAAGGACAAAGACCCTTAGACATGCTGCTTGATGAGGATTCCGAAGAACTTTCTTACCCTACCATTTACTGTGGTATCAAAAGGAATTGCACTGCCACTGTTGGGAAAGTAATAAAGTCTGAGGTTCGACGATTTGATAGGCGTCGCGTACGCGTGGATAAAGTTTTGTATTCATATAAAAAAGTAGAATTTTCACGTATTAAGAATAGCATATCAACGTGTTTGAGAAAAAAAAATGGGAGCCAGACAATTTACAACTGCAGATGTATTAGACGAGCGGTTTGTTCAAAATTTAGTGCAACATGATGACGGGTATCACGTCCTGAAGGGCATTCGGTCTTCACCAGCTCACTGGGAAAGTGAAAAGAAAAAAGTTTTGTCAATGATTAGGCAATTTGGATTACCTACGTTTTTCATAACATTGTCTGCTGCGGAATCTCAATGGCCAGAATTAATTGTAATTCTTGTAAAAATTTTAGAAGGTACAGAGATTTCGGAGGAAGAAGCCAATTCCTATTCTACACAAAGAAAGTATGATCTCATACGGGAGGACCCTATCACATGCTCTCGATATTTTGATCAGCGAATTAGGCACTTATTCAAACATTTCAAATCTTATGGTGGTATATTCGATGAGTATAACGTTATTAAATATTATTGGAGAATAGAGTTTCAGCAGCGAGGATCTCCACATTTGCACGGCATATATTGGCTGAACAATGCTCCTCAGTTAAATATATCAGATACTACATCTTTCCCACCCGTTATAGAGTTGTGGATAAATTCATTTCAACAGATTCTAATATCAGAGATGTCGAAGGTATTATTAACGTCCAACGTCACAATCACACAAGATCATGTCAACGAGAAATAAGGGGTCAAAAGTTTTGTCGTTTCCACATTCCCACACCCTCCAATGCCAGCCACAGACTTACTGTTTCCACTGCCCGAAGACACAGATCTCGACATACTGAAGATACACAAAGATAATTTTGACAAAATTCATACATTGCTCAACGCAAATCTTTCAGATGAAGATATTAATGAACTTCAGCAATTTGACAGTTTCTTATCTGACAGAAGAATTAATTTAAATAGGGACGAATACATTTTAGCACTAAGATCTTCAATTAAAAAGCCTCAAATATTTCTGAAAAGAACATTCAAAGACAGATCCATCAATGCATTCAATCCAAGAATCCTAACAATGCAAAAATCGAATATGGACATACAATTCATTCTAGATGCATATGCATGTGTCACTTATATTGTAAATTATATAAATAAGTCCAATAGGAGTGTTTCCCGATTACTGCAAGAAACTATGCATGAAATACGAGAGGGAAATTATTCTGTCAATGAGAGACTTCAGCATATAGGACACAAATTTATTAACGCCTCCGAAGTGTCCGCTCAAGAGGCATCTTACAATATACTGGGTATGAGTATGTCCCAATGTAGTACTACAGAGATTTATGTGAATACTTTCCCACCCGAAAAACGAGTTCGGATGCTAAAATCAAGGCAAGAACTGCAAAACCTCGAAAGGGAATCAACTGATATTTTCAAAGCGAACATTCTGGATCATTACATACAACGTCCAGATATATTAGAAAATATATGTTTGGCTTATTTTGCATCGTATTACACATATTCACGAAGATTGAGAAAATCTCGTTCCAATGAAGAGGAAGAAGATGATTTTTTTGAGAACGATGACACAAATTTAGATCAAGTTGGCGCTCCCCTTCGACTAAAAAATAATTCGGGATACGTATATAAAAGAAACAATGCGGCTATTGTAAGATTTCCAAAGTTCAATGTCGATGCAAACAGAGAAGATTACTTTCGTTCATTGGTAATGCTGTATTTGCCCTGGAGAAATGAAGCAGATGATTTGTTACAGAACGACAATGAAAGTACATGTCTTGCTTTAAAGGAAACTATAGAATTAAATAGGCAACAATTTGAGTTATACACGGAAGGTGAACTTGACGAAATCTTATTACAAATACAAGATGAACACAACGCCACATTTAACGTAAACGATAACAATGCAGCAACTCAAATGCTTGATGAAGATTTTCGTGCTTTGGCTGTACCAGAAATAAACCCCGAAGAAAATATATTTGGTTTCGAAAATAATGATCCTGACACAAGAAACGATGTAAGAGTTATAAAGTTACCCTCTTTAATAAGTGAAAACAATCTTCTGAATGACATAAGGACTCTAAATTCTAAGCAACGAAAGTATTTGCATCATATTCTGCAGAATGTTGTGTATTTTATGAGTATATTGGTGGTGGTGCTGGTGTTGGAAAAAGTCGTTTAATCAAAGCAATTTATCAATCAATTACACACAGAATAAATAGTATTCCTGGAGTAAATCCCGACTTATCAAAGGTCCTATTAACAGCTCCAACTGGAAAAGCGGCATTTGGCATTGGAGGATATACTTTACATGCATTGTTTTCACTGCCTGTTAATCAGTACTCAGGCGAACTCCGCCCTCTAAGCAGCGATAGCGTCAATTCAATATTGACAAAATTAAGCGATATAAAGCTTATAATTATCGATGAAATTTCAATGGTTGGTTCTAGAATGATGGGATATTTGGATGCTCGTCTCAAGCAGATTTTTAAAACAATCAGTGCGTTTGGTGGCATTTCTATTTTGGCATTTGGTGATTTTAAACAACTTCCACCAGTTGGCGATATGTGGATTTTTAGTGACATTTCTGCAAACCCGTATGGAATTATAGTAGGTTCAACATTATGGGATTTATTCCATTTCTATGAACTGACAGAAATAATGCGACAAAGAGAAGATTTGAGGTTCGCTCAAGCCCTAAGCAGAATGTCTGATGGAATAATGACAAAGGAAGACGTCGATATAATGAAATCCAGAATTAAAAGCGACACAAGTGATATACCAATGGATGCAATACATTTGTTTGTATCAAACGAAGAAGCAAATAACTACAATGCGCAGAAGTTGCACCAAATACCTACTGAAGCATTCGCATCAAGAGCGCGCGACGTTGTTAAATGTGATTCATTAAATCCTGCACAAACCGTAAACATCTTAAACCAAGTTACAAAATTGAAAACTTCAGAGACTCAAGGACTATGCCGGGAGCTGACATTAAAACAATCAGCAAAGTATATGATGACAATAAACATTAACACATCGGACGGCTTAGTCAATGGAGCTAGTGGAGTTCTAATGGAGATAGAATTTGAACGGGAATCATCCAACCCAAAACTTCTTTGGTTGTTGTTTTCAGGTGAAACTGTTGGTAGAGAAACACGGCGAAGGAAGCCTCTTCGTTCCGAACAACTTTGGACACCAGTTGAGAAGTGTAGTAGATCATTTCAATTTAAACGAAATGATAAAATCTGTATTGAACGATGTCAATTTCCTTTGGTTGTAGCAGAAGGAATCACTATTCACAAGAGTCAAGGTGCCACATACGCAAAGGTTGCTGTGCACACACAAAGTAGGATGACCAGAGCCGCCCTTTATGTTGCCTGTAGTCGAGCAACAATTGCATCTGGCCTATACATAGTAGGACCGTTTATTCCACCGAAATCGTTTCAGGATTCCGACCCAGTTAAAATAGAACTAGATAAGTTAAGGAACACCAAACAATTAAATCTTCATTTTGAGTTTCTCGAATTGGTTGAGAAAGATTTCAAAATATTTTTCCAAAACATTCAAAGTTTTCGCGCTCATAAAGATGATATTTGTACAGATTATACAATTACGAATTCTAATTTTATTTTTTTGGTGGAAACATGGTCCTTCCCAAACGAAAGCTGCAACTTAATGGGATTTTCTGAAATTGCCAGAATTGACTGCGTAAAAGACCCTCAAGAAAGAACCAGAAATAAGAGAGGTATCATAACATTAAGTCGATCTAATATTGTAAATGATATCAGCGTTCTTATGAAAAGGGATCTTTCCGAAGCATGTAAGACTTTGCAGTACGTCGTTTTGAAATACAAAGGTATATGTCTAATGATAGTGTATAGAAATGCAAATTTTGCAGAGAGTTCCTTTCGTCAAGTTCTTGCTGAAACCATAGAAGAATTGTTGCTACAAAATAACGACAAGATTATTATAGTTGGCGATTTCAACATTTGTCGTCGGAGTACTCAGAATTTAACGGAAACTCTGTTAGTAAGCAAAGGATTTTTTCCACTTTTGGATAGAAATTCTTGCACAACTAAGCACGGAACTCATATAGATTGGGCATTTACTAACATAGCGCCACATGGGATTATCTGTAAAAGTTATTCCACTATACATAGTCATCATGATGGTATAATAATCACGCGATGATAATTTATACGTATGTCGTTGATATTATAATCATTATCGATTCACATACAACAAATATTTATCCTCAATTATTTATCTTAAACTTCATATACATTTTTATGTTTCTTCATAATATAATGCAATTATGAATTGTTTAGATTTATTTTTATATTGTATATATTCGATATAATAAATTATATTGAAATGCATATATGTTCGGTTTATGTTAATTGGCTAATTTTATTTTAGATAAATCTTATACCTTAATTATCATAAACTACTCCATCAAGGAGTAAGCCTTGGCGTGGCGATGGAGCTAAGTACTTTTGAAATCGAAAGGAAACTAATTATTCCATTTTAATTTTACATTTTTCATGGTGGAGGGTATTAAAAGTTCGGCCAGGCCGAACTTAACTACTTTTTTACTTGTTTTATATTATTTTGTCACTATGGCTTTTTTATTTAATTCGCCCCTGTGTCTTTTTATACCCTCCACCAAAAAAGGTATGGAGGGTATATTAACTTTGTCATTCCGTTTGTAACTCATCGAAATAATCATTTTAGACCCAACAAAGTATATATATTCTTGATCAGCGTAAAATTCTAAGACGATTTAGCCTGTCCGTCCGTCTGTCCGTCTGTTGTAATCACGCTACAGTCTAAACGAATTGAGATAGGAAGCTAAAATTTTGCACAGATCTCTCTTTTGTCTACAGGCAGGTCGAGTTCGAAGATGGGCTATATCGGTCCACGATATCGTATAGCCCCCATATAACGGTACCCCCCGATATTCGGTATTTTGATGATTTTACCCACATTTTTCAACGGAATTGTCTGAAAATCCACACAAAGAGTTCCTTGTGGATACTTTATACCTCGGCAGAGAATTATCTATATAGGTCCACAATATCGTATAGCCCCCATGTAACGGTACCCCCCGATATTCGGTATTTTGACGATTTTACCCACATTTTTCAACGGAATTGTCTGAAAATCCACACAAGGAGTTCCTTATGGGTACTTTATAACTCGGCAGAGAATTGTTCATATAGGTCCACGATATCGTATAGCCCCCATGTAACGGTACCCCCCCGATATTCGGTATTTTGATGATTTCACCCACATTTTTCAACGGAATTGTCTGAAAATCCACACAAGGAGTTCCTTGTGGGTACTTTATATCTCGGCGGAGAATTATCTATATAGGTCCACAATATCGTATAGCCCCCATATAATGGTACCCCCCGATATTCGGTATTTTGATGATTTTACCCACATATTTCAACGGAATTGTCTGAAAATCCACACAAGGAGTTCCTTGTGGGTACTTTATACCTCGGCAGAGAATTATCTATATATAGGTCGACAATATCGTATAGCCCCCATATAACGGTACCCCCCGATATTTGGTATTTTGATGATTTTACCCACATTTGTCATCGGAATTGTCTGAAAATCCGCAAAAGGAGTCCCTTGTGGGCATTTTACCGCTTCAAAATGAAGTGTCTATATAGGTCCACGATATCGTATATCCCCCATATAACTGTAACCTCCGATATTCGGTATATTGATGATGTTAGCCACGCTTTTCAATGGAATTGTCTTAAAATCAACACAAGTAGTTCCTTGTGAGTACTTCACCCCTGAGAGAGAATTGTCTATACAGGTCCACGATATCGTATATACCCCATATAACGGTACCCCCCCCCCCCCCCCCCCCCCCGATGTTCGGTATTTTATGATTTGACCCACATTTATCATCGGAATTGTCTGAAAGTCCACACAAGGAGTTCCTTGTGGGTACTTTATACCTCGGCAGAGACTTATCTATATAGATCCACGATATTGTATAGCCCTCATATAACGGTACCCCCGATATTCGGTATTTTGATGTTATTAGCCATATTTTTCAACGGAATGGTCACAAGGGGTTCTTTGTACACAAGGGGGTTCTTTGTGAGCACTTTACCCACCGACAGAGAATTCTCTATATAGGTTAACGATAACGTATAGCTCCCATATAACGGTACCCCGCGATATTCGGTATTTTGATGATTTTAGCCACATTTTCCAATCGTATTGCCTGAAAATCCACACATGGAGTTCCTTGTGAGTACTTTACACGCAGACATAGATTTGTCTTTATAGGTCCACAATATTTTACCCACATTTTTCAACGGAATTGTCTGAAAATCCACACAAAGAGTTCCTTGTGGGTACTTTATACCTCGGCAGAGAATTATCTATATAGGTCCACAATATCGTATAGCCCCCATTTAACGGTACCCCCCGATATTCGGTTTTTTGATGATTTACCCACATTTTTGAACGGAATTGTCTGAAAATCCACACAAGGTGTTCCTTGTGGGTACTTTATACCTCGGCAGAGAATTATCTATATAAAACGGTACCCCCCGATATTCGGTATTTTGATGATTTTACCCACATATGTCAACGGAATTGTCTGAAAATCCACAAAAGGAGTCATTTGTGGGCATTTTACCGCCTCAAAATGAAGTGTCTATATAGGTCCACGATATCGTATATCCCCCATATAACTGTAACCTCCGATATTCGGTATATTGATGATGTTAGCCACGCTTTTCAATGGAATTGTCCTTAAAATCAACACAAGTAGTTCCTTGTGAGTACTTCACCCCAAATATAACGGTACCCCCCCCCCCCCCCCCCCCCCCCCCCCCCCGATATTCGGTATTTTACGATTTGACCCACATTTATCATCGGAATTGTCTGAAAGTCCACACAAGGAGTTCCTTGTGGGTACTTTATACCTCGGCAGAGACTTATCTATATAGATCCACGATATTGTATAGCCCTCATATAACGGTACCCCCGATATTCGGTATTTTGATGTTATTAGCCATATTTTTCAACGGAATGGTCACAAGGGGTTCTTTGTACACAAGGGGGTTCTTTGTGAGCACTTTACCCACCGACAGAGAATTCTCTATATAGGTTAACGATAACGTATAGCTCCCATATAACGGTACCCCCGCGATATTCGGTATTTTGATGACTTTAGCCACATTTTCCAATCGTATTGCCTGAAAATCCACACATGGAGTTCCTTGTGAGTACTTTACACGCAGACATAGATTTGTCTTTATAGGTCCACAATATCGTATATCCCCCCATATATCGGCACCTTCCTATATTAGATATTTTACAGATTTTAAAAGAATTTTATTGCATTTTTTTTTTTTGAAAAATTTCTGATTCGTTCCAAATGGTGGAGGGTATTCAAAGTTCGGCCCGGCCGAACTTACTGCTTTTTTACTTGTTTGCTTTGTTTCAGATTCAGATTCAGATTTCATTTATTTCCATCAATTCATTAAACAATTTAAAAATATCTTATGAGATAACAATAGTTCTTACATCTACTTAGCATAATTTCTTATTTTTCTAAGTTTATCTAATTACTACAATTTTCTGATCTCAGCCATGCTGATACCTATCTATATACTTATATATCTATAAACTTATAATTATGATTATAATTAATATGATCTCCTAAAAAAAGATGTTTAAAAAAAGGAGTCCCTAACATTTTGATTTTTAATTCTTACAACTAATTAAATCTACTCTTAAAAATACTTATTTTCTAAAATTAAAACTACTTATAACTACTTAATCTAATGACTAATCTACTATTTACAATATGTACAATGGATGCTACACCGGCTATTGCGATACCTTATAGACGGGGTTTTCTAACGCGAGCGTCCCAAACCTTCGATGATAGAAGAGGAGATGGTCTTCTCTGTAGAGAAGACCCTCTTCATTCATCGTTAGTAAACTGCTCGGTGGTCTATAATTGGCCCGAGCTAGCCTGTCCATGTCTGTTTCATGTTCAAGGCTTTCTCTTACTAACCTGTTATCAACTGATGCGGCTCTGTCTAGGCACTTTAGAGCGCTAGCCATAAGAAATTTATCTATACGGCTAAAGTCGATCGATTCGTAAATTATCCTGTTGGGAGGTAAACGCCAGGTTCCATCTTCACCCTGGGTTCGCCTTAAGCCTAAACAGGACCTTAAAATTCGCCTTTCCCAAACGCGGAGTCTTTCCATTTGGCTGGAAGATATTCCAAACCAAATAGGAAAGGCATATGCGATGAGTGGCCTTATTATCTGTTTGTAGATAAGTAATCTAACCTTAACAGTAAGCCCTCCAGTCGTACTTATGGCGCGCTGGTAGGCCCAGTATACATTCTTGACTTTTCTAAGAGTGTAGTCAATGTGCCTAACAAACTCGAAGTTGCTATGCAAAATAACGCCCAGATATTTGATCTGGTCTGAATTGCGAATTAGTTGCCCTCCAATCGCAAGATTTGGCTCATACTGCCTGGCGCTGCGGTATAAGTATTTTTTCTTGCCCTTGAAGGTAATCGCTTCACATTTGTCTACGTTTAAGCGCATTTTCCAAGTATGGAAATATTCGGAGAGCTGCTCCAAATATGCGTTTAAACGTGAGTTAGTGTTCCCCGCATGTGCTCCGGCCGCAGCGATGAAGATATCATCTGCATATGCTAGGAGCAAATGCCCTTCGGGTGCATGCGGTACATCACTAGTAAAAATGTTGAAAAGGACAGGTCCAAGGAGAGACCCTTGTGGTACCCCGGCATTTACAGCCCTTTCTGAAGAAAGGTCCTCATCAACTTTAACTCTAAAACTACGATTTGCTAGGAAACTAGTCACTAGTCTACATATATTAAAATCGAAGCCTAGCCTTCTCATTTTATATATGATGGCGTTTTGCCAAACATTATCAAATGCTTTGGCAAAATCTAAACTAACCGCGATTGTGATCTGCCGGTTATTTAGTGCCTTAGTCACAAAGGCCCCTAAGACCATGAGGGCTTGTGATGTTGAGTGGCCTCGCCTGAAGCCAAATTGGCTGTCAGGTATAATTTCTTTATCTTCCAGGATTTCTTTAATCTCCGAAAGTATAAAATATTCAAAAAGCTTCCCAAATGCTGGGAGTAAGCTAATTGGTCTATAGTTATTGCAATGTGTTGGGTCCTTACCAGGTTTCAGGATGGGTATTGTTATCGCCCTTTTCCATGAAACCGG
The DNA here is from genome assembly GCF_030504385.1 of Musca domestica. Classification (NCBI taxonomy): domain Eukaryota; kingdom Metazoa; phylum Arthropoda; class Insecta; order Diptera; family Muscidae; genus Musca; species Musca domestica. The sequence continues at coordinate 789,668 of NW_026712376.1, read as the reverse complement.
AAAATAGCCCAAGTTTATGCAATGGTTAAAGATAATCGAAATATGTTTCCAAGCAGCGCTATCGGTCCTCCTTAACACGATGTCAGGGATTCCATCTGGCCCCGCGGATTTGCGATTTGATCTTCTTCTTAACCCTGCCCCAATATTTGGTGCTTTGAGGAATTTATGTTGTCGCCATATATTGTCCTCGCTTATTGCGGTTCCATCTGCAGTGAGGTGATCTGCAAATGTTACCAAAGGGGACGTATCATTATATATCGATACCTCATTTCTAACAGTATTACTGAAAGAGGAAGTATCGTCGGCATCGGAGTGTCCTTGGACGACGTCCGCTAACATGTCAGCCTTTTGACTAGACACGACTGCCGTAACCCCATCGTTACCGATGAGATCTGGGATTTTGGCATAGCGACTAATACCCGCTGCAGCCTTAACCCTACCGTACATACGATCGTTCACCTGGATTTCGCTGAGGTATCGTACCCATTGAACTGACTCGTATTCCGCAATCGCGCCTTGGATAATTCTATCGGCGTTGCGAATTTCCGCCCTGAGAGTTGAATACCTTTCAGGGTTTCTTGTACGATGTAATCTTCTCCGTAGAACTTTCTTCTGCCTGATTAGGTCTAGTATATCTGGCGAAAGTCTACGGGGTCCTCTATTCCCAGAATAAATTCTAGGAATACTGGACTCCATGGCGTTTCGGAAAACCTCGCTCGTGGCATCGATGCATGCATCGATTTCCGAATGAGTAACATTCCGATTTATGGGAAGTTGGCAGTTGGGAAGCTCTTCTGCCAAAATCCTGTTAAATTGTCTTCTGTCCATTCTTCTATAATCAAAGAAAGTCCGTCTTGGTCTACTTTCCGGTTCGTTCCCGTAGACAGTCATTTTTATAGCCCTGTGGTCAGAATTACAATCTAAAGTTGTAATTCCTCGCCCACCATTATCGTCTATATGTATACCAGATGAAGCCAAACAGATGTCAATGAAGGTTTGTGAACCTATGGTGACTCTGGTTGGTCCATCCGTGGGTATAACATTTAGATGAGGACAGCTAGTTAAAAAATCTAAAACTGTTTTCCCTCTGGTACAAGTTGAAGCATTCCCCCAGCTAGTATGTTTAGCATTAAGGTCAGCCCCTATTATAACCTCCCCAGATCTAGCTAAGTCCCTAAGAGGTTCTAAGCTATTAATGTCAAATCTTTCATGAGGCCTGCAGTACATAGCCACTGCGTACAGTGGTGACCCGCCGGCCCTAAAGATCCTAATACAAGTACACTCGATGGGTCCCAAATCAAGTGGTACTTTTTCACATTTTATGTTTTCCCTTACTAATATAGCGGTACCCCCACCTCTAACTTCTGGCCTATATTGTAAGTGACTAACGTACCCGCCTATCTCAAATCTGTGGTTTTGAGATAGTTTATGTTCAGCCAACATCATGACCTCCGGCCGATGCTCATCGAGGAATAACCGGAGGTAGTGCCTCCTGTGCCTCGATATTACGGAGTTGATGTTGGCAAATATAAATGTAGTTGACCTAACCATTTATACCTAACATACCTACTAGCGAGACCATGGCTTTCGCCTGGCTCGCTTTGTCCTTACTCTTGAGTTCCTCAGAAAATTGACGAACCTGCATGACCGAGGTCAGGAAATCTTTTCCAAAGATTTCATTGCAGAGTTCATCAAAAAGAGTGAACCCACTAACAACTTGCCCTAAGGATTGTTGCTGGCCCAAAGTTATATTAGCTTTGGGTTGTTGTTGGCCCAAAGTTATATTAGCTTTGGGTTGTTGTTGGCCCAGAGTTGTAGCTTTGGGCGCAGATGGAGTTTTTGTCGTTGTTGCAGAAGCAAACGACACACCAGGCTGTAGCTTACCACTATTTATAGGGAAGCTAGCTTTTGGTGTAAACTCCGCAGTTTTTTTGGCCTTACTTTCAGCGGCTTTAGCTAAAAGTTTGAGGCGAGTTGGACAGTCGCGAGCATTCGCGGCGTGTCCAGTACGGTTGCAGTTTACGCATTTGAATACGTAATCTGGCTGCATAGTAACCTTACCTGTAACTGGGTCAGTTACAGGTATCATTGTAGGCTTATTAACGCCCTTGGGAATTTTGCATTTCCCTGGGCCATGGTCACCTGCGCATTTAACGCAACAATATGGCATGCCACAATTTACCGACACATGATAGTGTCTTTGGCAATTGTGGCATTGCGTGAGCCCTTTTTTCTTGTCCTTTCGGAAAAGGACATTGCCTGTGAGGACACGGCGTACTTTATATAGGCCGTTAATATCCGATCCTTTGCCCAAGTGAATCAGAAATTTGTTTCCCCCCAGCTTTGTGACACGTTTAATGTCGAGGTTTAGGTTCAAAGCTTTGAGCCCAGCCTCGACATGTGTAGTGTCGTAGGTGTCCGATAGGCCCTCCATAACTACGGAGTACGGTGTTTGGCCTTTTGGAGCGTGGGTATAGAAGTGTATACCCTTTTTAACGAAAAATTCTTTCACCTTCTCATGGTCTTCCAATGAGGTAAGGTGAAAGGCACTAACCTTACGATTGACTAACTTAACCGTAAATTTGTCGTGTCCGAGCAATTTTATTAAATCGTCAGTCACCCCCTTTACGTTAATGTCAACAGTCGACAAGGGTGGTATCGACTTACCATTTTTTCCGGGAGTAGCATCCATTTTCGGCTTAGCTACTACTGTTGCTGCTGGTGTTGTTGCTGCTGCTGCTGTTGTTGCTGCTGCTGATGTTGCTGCTGCTGGTCCGTTGTTGGGTCCATTGATAATCTGGACCTTTTTCACCTTACGCCGTGCTGTTTTGGTCGGTTTTCCAGCGACCATGACGTCCTTCTTCCCAGGCAGGATGGGCTTCTTGACTGCCTGTAGTGGAGCCGGGCTTGCTTCCACCTGAAACTGCGCCACCGGCGGTGTGCACGCAGACTGCCTCACTGGCGGCGTGAGCAGGTCGACCTCCATTGAGGCATCATCTTCTTGTGTGGGTGAGCTCTCCAGGATCTCACCGGCCTTAACTGAGAATTTCTTCTCATATGCTGCAATAATGCGCTTGCAGCTGGAGACGCGCTGAAACTCAGTATTGAGTTGTCTAGCCGTCTCTTCTTGGCGCGCCTTGACGACAGCCAACTCTGCCGTCAAAGTTTTGTTATCCTTCGCAAGAAGAGATAACGAGGTTTCCAGCTGGCGGATTTTTGCCTCCAGCTTCAACGATTCATAGGGCGAGTCGCCCTCTTGCGAACCACGTTTTTTCTTTCGCTTCCGCTGCTTTTCAACAGCGGCGCCATCTGTGGTCGTGTCGTCTGTTGTGTCCTCCATACTAGCCGAGACACAAACAATGGGCACGGCTTTGCCCGCGGGAACTGCAGTTACCAGTTATTGGGGTACTGCGTTACCGACCGCTGGAAACCTCCGGCCGGTGAGATCGTCGGTAGTGCCGCCTCGAACTGTGTTATCGACAGTTCGAGCGGACAAAAACACTGCATTACCGACCGGCACTGCATTACCATAAGGTATTGCACCACCGACCGGCACTGCATTACCGACACCAATGGTCATTGATACTGCATTACCGACACGCGGTACTGCATTACCGACCAAAGGTGTCGGCAATACCATCTTTACAGCATTACCGACCGGTACTGCATTACCATATGGCACTACACTACCGACCAGTACTGCATTACCGACACCGCCGGTCGTTGGTACTGCATTACCGACTTGCGGCACTGCACTACCGACCGACGGTCCCGGTACGGCATTACCATCGGCCACCTCCATCAGAGGCCGACTGCTCCTTCCACAAAGGGAGCTACTACCAGCGGCAATCCTTTCCAAGATTGCCGCAGGAGAGTCACTATCCACACTTCCCGACGGCTGGCACAAATTCAATTTGCCGACGGGATTTACTGAAACTTGGAAAAATCTCTTCTAAGTTTGAAACGAAGAAGTTTGAAACAAAACCCTTCCAAGTTCAGTTCACTATCACTTTTATTTTTCACTTTTTATTTTTCACTTTTCACGACACTAGCACTTGTCCGAAGACGGTCTGTTCACTCCAAGAGCTTAAGACAGACTGTTTGCTTTGTTTTTGCCACAATGGCTTTTTATACCCTCCACCAAAAAAGGTATGGAGGGTATATTAACTTTGTCATTCCGTTTGTAACTCATCGAAATAATCATTTTAGACCCAACAAAGTATAAATATTCTTGATCAGCGTAAAATTCTAAGACGATTTAGCCCTGTCCGTCCGTCTGTTGTAATCACGCTACAGTCTAAACGAATTAAGATAGGAAGCTAAAATTTTGCACAGATCTCTCTTCTGTCTGCAGGCAGGTCAAGTTCGAAGATGGGCTATATCGGTCCACGATATCGTATAGCCCCCATATAACGGTACCCCCCGATATTCGGTATTTTGATGATTTACCCACATTTTTCAACGGAATTGTCTGAAAATCCACACAAAGAGTTCCTTGTGGGTACTTTATCCCTCGGCAGAGAATTATCTATATAGGTCCACAATATCGTATAGCCCCCATGTAACGGTACCCCCCGATATTCGGTATTTTGATGATTTTACCCACATTTTCAACGGAATTGTCTGAAAATCCACACAAGGAGTTCCTTGTGGGTACTTTATACCTCGGCAGAGAATTATCTATATAGGTCCACAATATCGTATAGCCCCCATATAACGGTACCCCCCGATATTCGGTATTTTGATGATTTTACCCACATTTTTCAACGGAATTGTTGTAGTAAATGATGCCGCTAAATTTCCGTACGAGTACGTAAATATGTTAATAACTGTTTGCTGTGATACATATTCTATTTTTAAATTTTGCCTTCTGTTGTTATTCTGATGTAGATTCTGTAATGTTACTATATTATGTTAATAGCATTAGGCACAAATGTTAAGTAGTACACTGCCGGCGGCACAGGAATAGAACGTTTGATTCGGATGACCGAGGACATAAGTTCAAATCCCGCGCAGAGCAATTAGATTAACCCGTAACATCGAGTTGGCAGCCCTGTAGAACTTTTGTTCCATATGACCGAGGTCCGAAGTTCAACTCCCACCCAGATCAAATTTTTATTATTGCTCTTTGTTTTTTTTTTTTTTCTTAACATTATTTGTTGATGAAATTTACCAAAATCCACTGCTGTAGGTATTTCAATAATTTTTTTTATAATTTTGTTTTTGTTTTATCATTAACCTCAAAATTTATCATTGCGTAATTTTGATGGAAGGAATAGATAAATCGATTGGAATACATTCAAGAATTTATGGCAATAGTATTGGTATTAAACATACGTAGCACTTATGTTTTTTTAAGACAGACATTCGTCAAGCTCTCTCCAACTCAGGTTCCATACAGTGGTGAATATCTTAAGCCCCAAGATCTTCGCTTAGCTAGAAGCAATGCGATAAGTGATCTCTCTTTTTCTTGTTTGATCGACTACCGAACACACGCATCACGAGAAGTAATAGTGTGTAACAGTCAAACTTTAAGACAAGTGCCTTTAATAAGTGAACAGCAAACAAGAAGAAAACCACCATTGTTTTCTTTGGCAACATTTTTATAAAATAACAAGAAAAAAAGTTAATAAAGAAATAGAAGACCAAATAACGTCTGTGGCAATATATCGGTGCTAAGATTCCCAACATTATTGGGGAAAAACCACCGTAAAAATCCCATTTCTTCGGATTAATTCTGGCAAGCATTTCCCGCCGAAACCCTGGATGGAATCTGCAGAACGGACGTAATTTATAATGGCTAGAATATTCTCTAACTCCGCCATATATCCTAATTGAGCAACCGACATTTTGCTATTCGCTATAAATTCAGCAAAAATATTAATAATTGAACCTTATTACAAAGGCGAATACAACGATAAAAAAATAAAAGTCCATTGGAAATCATAAATTCGAAAATCTCTATTTTGCCAAAATCGGTCACTGTGCGAGACAGCACGTGCATCGAACAGACGAACCCCCAGCAACAAACATCCAGCATCGAACAGACGAACCCCCCCCCCCCCCCCCCCCCCAACAAACATCGTGCATCGAACAGACGAGCCCCCAGTAACAAACGTCGAACATACAGCAAACGCATCTATGCAAAAACAACTGATGCCTGAGGGCTTGTACCGAACAAAAAAATTGCATCTAATTGGGTACGGCAAATCTAAGCCCTAATTAAAAGGCTGTCGATAAGAACCACCATAGCCTAGCGTATAAGCAGCTGTCGCTGCAACCATCGTCGATCTAGCAGCCTGGGTTCGATTCCCGGTTGAAGCAGGAGCCAGTTTATAAAATTATGAATTATTAAACAAAGTATTAAAACAGCATAAGTATCACTAAAAATCGCAAAATTAGAATGATATAACAACATAGAAACCTATGCAAACATTTTAAAACTAAATTTCTCAAAAAAACATATTTCAGAAACTATCCACACATCTGATATCCATGTGACATGAAAATCGTCGTCTTACAAAAGTCCTGAAAAACACACACACTTAAATGATCGTCGAGGCCTCGGAGTTCATCATCTATGTATGTATGTGCAAATAAGGATAAGAACATCAGAGTAAGTCTTTGTATACAAACACAAGGAATTTAATTTGAAATATTTGCATATGTTTTAGGGGGTAGAAAATTTGTAGATTCATTTAAAGAAAGAAAAATCTCTTTTAAACAAAGATAGATGTTAATAGATTTTTAAATTTGTTTTCTTCAAAAAAAAACCCCTATCTCTCTTAATTATACTGTTTTTAGATATATATATTTTTATAATGTCAAGGAAATAGGACATTATACTAAGCATCATAAAAATAGTGTATATGCTTTTGTAGTAATTTTTTCAAACAAAACCATTTATAGTTATATATCTCCTTAATAATTTGGTAATGTAACACCAACAATGTGTAAATGGTTCTGTTCGTAAACTAGCATAAACATATCATACCTTTATTTCATAAGTTAAAACATGATAAAAGTTTTTAAAAAAATCAATTGTTATTTAATTTGTATTCCAATATAAATTTTACTATCTAGGCTTAGTGACTTTAATATGAATTCCTCTCTGATCTATTTAAATATCAAATTTCAATTAGATCTAATTTTTTTGATATGAATTTTCCGAATAAATATTTTGTAAACATCATGGAATAATAACTTAAATATTTTCTTACTGGAGTGAGGTAAACTAACTAGGGTTATCGTATTTGGGGTCTCTATAAATACATGCTCTAGAGACCATGGTAGGGCAGGGTAGAGAAGCTCAACTCCATTTTCCACCTGGAGTTCCATAGGCATTTCAAGAATTGAACTTTTTTTCCATATTCTGAATCAACAGGGGTACAGTGTTTGATCAGAGTTTAGTCCACTATCAGCTTTTAGTTTCTTTTGTTGCTTTTAATATGGGAGTCTATAATAATTTTTATTTATGTTTGGAAAGATTCATAAATACTCAAGATGGACTCGAACCCCCCCGTGGGGCGTAACTCATATGCGAGTTAACTCATATTCAAATATACATCCTTCAAAATATGAAATTATAAAAAAAAAAAAAAAAAAAATGAAGCTTTTATGATTGCCAAATAAACCTTGCAGAAACTATGTTAGGATCAGGAAGAAAGGGATAATACAATTGAGAAGCCTCTCTGGATTTCAGTTTTTTTGATCCATTCGGAAAATACGACCGAGATGTGAATTATCAATATTTTTTTTACTCCTTATATAGCTTGTTTATAGCTTAGTTCAAATGAATTTTTATTGTGTGCCTGTGTTATCATTATCCTGACAATTGCTTGGATTACCTTATTATGCTAGCTGCGCGATAAGGTCTAAAATTTGTCGGTTCGTTTATATGATGAATTTGTATAATGGTTTGGCACATAATATTATTGTTTGAAGAATTCTAAATAGAATCTACACAGCGAAAATTTTCAATTTTCCTATCCATATAGCTTCACTTTTGTGATATTTTATTGTTTTTTTTTTTTGTTTATAACTGCAGCATATAATGGTAAATTCTTTAGGAATGCTGTCAGGTGATTGTAATCATTTGGGATTTACCATTATGTATTTGTAAATACTTCGTGATATTGAGTGCCCTAAAAATAAGTTTTTCTTCTTCTCAGTAGCTTTCATTAATTAGTTTTTTACTTCAAATATTTTGTTTGTACAAGATATTAGCAACATAATACTTGTCGGTACTTTCAGGATTTTCAGTTTTCCGGTGGTCCGGGAAAATTTCTGACCGAGAGGTTTCCCACAATAGTTTATATTACAGTAACTTGTCGGCAAAATATTTGTTAAAATTACCTAAAGTATATATAGTTTCTTATTTATGAGATTTCGTTGATTTGACTTAGTTATAATCATCCAGACTTTTCCTGGATGTACTTTATTTTGCTGTTTGCGAAATAAAGTCCGGAAATATCTGTAAAACAAAAATGAATTTAAAGTATGATTGTTTGTCATCAAATAAATCTGTGTGATAAGAAACTTATATACTCCATAGCCCTGTATTGTACACCAAATTCAATTCTCAGATGTTTGCCTATTTTTTCTAACTTTTACCCAATTATTACCTCACTCCCAAAAGTAAGAAAAGTACAATAATATAAAGTTTACACATTGTCTGTTGGGATAACAACCAAATATCGAAAAAAAAAAATAATCTAAGATTTTTGTATCTATCTTTTTCAATTTTTATATTAATTTTTTCAAAATGTCAGTTGCTCACAGTCCTATAACAAACCCTAATAGAGATTCAATAGTTGAGGAGCAGTTAAAATGTCCTTCCTGCCTAGAAGTCATGCAGCCACAAGGACAGGAATGTTGCATTATTGAAACATGTCAACATGTCTTCCACTATGCTTGTATAGAACAAACACTAGCAAACTCATCTGAATGTCCCTTTTGTAAGACTGCATGTGAACTTGTCAATTTAAAGAAATACCCCATTGTAAGTGTGGAGTCGGCTCAATTGTCCACCCAGACTGGGACCATAAAGAAAAATCGTCCTTCTTACCGAGGTAAAAGCCGCGCTACGGTGGCAAATAGACCAGTAACCCGAAATTTGAGTAGAACTGTATTTTCTGAAAATTTGAATGTTAGCAATGATCATGATTTGCCTACAAACAATACCATTGAATTAGTAGATGAATCTGCCACACAAAATAATGTAAATCCTGGCCAAAATTTTTACAGTATTTCAACTGCCATGCAAAACCAAAATGTTCAGAATCCTAGCATACCATCTTCTAACGAAATAGATTATGCGAAAATCAATCAAATGATTGAAAATAATATCGCCAGAATTTTACAGAACTTAAGTATCGGAACACTTATCCCAAATCAGAATAATACGATTCCTTCCAATAATCTACAAAATAATAATTCATATCAAAATTTTAACTCGCAGCAGAATTTTAAAAATTTTAATTCAAGAAATTCTAATTCCGTATCTGAAGAAAGTTCTTCGGCCATAAGACCAGATCGAGTGACATTTATCATTCAAAATTGGAATATTCAATTTGATGGTTCTTGTAACAGGTTGTCAGTTGATGAATTTTTGTATAGGGTGAAAACTTTAACCAAGGAGCACCTCAATAATAACTTTGTACATATTTGTAAGAATCTGCCAATTCTTTTAAACGGCAAAGCCAGAGAATGGTACTGGCGATACCACAAAAGCGTAGAATCTATTGAATGGACAGAATTTTGCGGAGCTTTGCGTGCTCAATTTAAAGACCTCCGATCAAATTTTGATCTAATGGAATCCATTAGAAGTAGAAAAATGAAAGTAGGTGAATCATTCGATGCTTTTTATGATTCAATATGCTCTATAGCTGATCGACTTAAGAATCCCATACCCGAAGATGAGATGGTTGAGATTTTAATACGAAATCTAAGACCTGAGATAAGACAGGAATTATTATATGTCCCCATTTTTACAATTGCCCATCTAAGGAAACTCGCTCAAATGAGGGAAAATCTGATGAATGATGAGGTATTCAGGAAGCAAATATCTCAAAAATTACAAATTCCTGGTAACAATATGAATTCTCGCCGAACGGTGGCAGAAATTCAAGGTGAAGACTTCGATTCCGAAGAAGTTAAAGACAACGCTTGCGTAGATGCATTAAAAAGGGATCCAACTAAAATAAAGTGCTGGAATTGTGACGATTTCGGTCATTTTTGGGACGACTGTCTTAAAGAGCGCTCAATATTTTGTTACGGCTGTGGAAGTAAAAATGTTTACAAGCCTCAGTGTGCTCGATGTGCTAACAAGAAATTATCTGTCGCCTCAAAAAACTTCCACACCCCACATCTGCATCCGAATCCGCCATAGCAATGTCGGAATCCTTGTCTTCTAAGGAAAAGACCTTGAACATTCTCAAACCTGATTTAGCCAACCCAACCAAATGTGACCATAAACTATTATACCCAATTCGACCATATCACGAGAGATATAAAGCGTATATGGAAAAACGAAAACAGATATTTTCTGTCTCTGACCTATGTTTGGAAAATATTAAACCTCCAAAAAGGTCAACTCGCAGACTTAGGCTTTATTATAAACAACAGAAAAAAGCTTCTAAATACGTCATATCTACCATTGTCAATAGCCCGAGCGACAAGAGATTTTATGCCAAGGTACAGTTTCTTACTTTCAATGAATACGGCCTGTTAGATACCGGGGCAAATATTTCTTGCATAGGATCAGATTTAGCAAGCAAAGATTTTTCGGAATATCCAGAATTTATTCCTGGAAAAACCTGTGTTCGAACCGCTGATGGTTCAATACAAAGGACCTCAGGATCCTTAAAAGTTCCAATTTATTTCCGTGGTGTATGTCATAAATTAAAAATTTTAATAATTCCATCTATTACTCAACGCCTGATCCTCGGCTTGGACTTTTGGAAAGCGTTTTCTTTAGCGCCTGAAGTTTTCGACAATTCCATCCTAATTAATCCATCCAACTCTTGTGACCCTCCATCTGTTGTATCCTCTGTTTGTCCTTCCGATCCTAAGATATCCACATCTGATCAGGATTTCAAATATCCGTTAAATGATAGCCAACAAATCCAACTAAAAACGATAGTTGAACTTTTTCCTAGTTTTGCCAAACAAGGTTTGGGAAAAACCTCCTATTTAAAACACCACATTGATATAGGTGACGCTAAACCTGTCAAGCAGCGTTTTTATCCTGTATCTCCGGCTGTAGAGAGTCTGATGTATAAGGAGATCGATCGCATGCTCTCACTCGGTGTAATAGAACCTTCAACTTCTGCATGGTCATCTCCAATGAGGATGGTTATAAAACCTAATAAGGTGCGTCTATGTTTAGATGCAAGAAAACTTAATCTTGTTACCAAGAAAGACGCATATCCTCTGCCAAGTATTGAGGGCATTTTTGCTAGGTTGCCTAAAGCGAATATAATAACAAAATTAGACTTAAAAGATGCTTACTGGCAGATCGTATTATCCGAAGAGTCGAAGGCTTTAACCGCCTTTACAGTGCCCGGAAGGCCACTGTATCAGTTTGTGGTGATGCTTTTCGGGCTCTGCACTGCGCCTCAGACTATGTGTCGTTTGGTCGACATGATCATTCCACCTGATCTAAGGTATTGCATCTTCGGTTACCTCGATGATATCGTAATTGTCTCAGAAGACTTCGGTAGTCATCTAAGCGTCTTAGTTAGAATCGCTCACGAACTTAAAAAGGCAAATCTGACTATTAATATAGAGAAAAGTCAATTTTGTGTCACAAAAACCAAATACTTGGGTTACGTGATAGGCAACGGTGGGATACAGACTGATCCAGAAAAAGTGGACTCCATTGTTAACTGGCCTGTGCCGAAAACTGTTCGACAAGTTCGAGGGTTTTTAGGTCTCGCGGGGTGGTATCGAAGATTTATTGAGAATTTCTCTTCGGTTACCTTCCCCATATCCGAAACGGTCAAAACAAAGCAAAAATTTAAATGGACTCCAGAAGCACAAAAGTCTTTCGAGACAATCAAATCTCTCCTTACCACAGCACCCGTTTTATCTAATCCAAATTTTGCGAAAAAATTCTTTTTGCATTGTGATGCATCGGATTATGGCTTAGGAGCGGTTTTAGTACAGCTAGATGACGAGGGTAATGAACGTCCAATTGCGTTCATGTCCAAAAAATTGAATACAGCCCAAAGAAACTACAGCATCACCGAAAGGGAATGTTTAGCTGTAATTGAAGCTATTAAAAAATTTCGGTGCTACCTGGAATTACAAGATTTCGAGGTAGTAACGGACCACTCGTCTCTCTTATGGCTTATGAAACAAGCAGATTTGACAGGTAGACTAGCTCGATGGGTTTTTAAATTACAACCCTATAAATTTACCATAAGCCACCGTAAAGGGAAAGACCATATAGTACCGGATGTTTTATCCCGAATCTATAATGACGACGTATCCTCCATAGAAACTGTTGAACCGGAGATAGATTTAAATTCCCCACATTTTGAGGACCGAGATTATGAATTATTAAAAACTAAAATCAAGGGCAATATGTCTAAATACCCTAATATAAAAATAGTCGAAAAGTACATATATATTCGTACTGAGCATTACAGTGGAACCCCAGAACAAGAAGCACTAACATGGAAGTTATGGATTCCTGAAAAACTACGATCATCTCTTATAACTCGATTTCATAACTCTCCTCTTGCCTCTCATGGAGGAATGGGAAAAACCCTGGAATTGATCCGAAGGCATTTCTACTGGCCTGGTATGGTTACCGATGTTAGAGACTATATACGTAGTTGTGAGACTTGCAAAACTACAAAACATCCCAACTATATTATTAAGCCAGAAATGGGCAAATTAGTTCCGTCGATAAGACCCTTCCAAAAATTATTTTTAGACATATTAGGTCCATACCCCAGGTCCAAGAATGGCTTTATTGGAATTTTTATCGTATTAGACCATTTTATCGTATTAGACCATTTGGCTTTGTCCATTGAAAAAATTCAGCTCAACACCGATGCAAGAATTCCTATTGCGAAATATTTTCCATGCCTATGGAGTACCAGAGCTCATTGTAAGTGATAATGGCTCACAATTCAAAGCGAATGAGTTCAACTCATTCCTAACAAAATTTGGCATAAAACATGTGTACACAGCTCTTTATTCACCACAGGCTAACGCGTCCGAACGCGTAAATCGGTCAATAATAGCCAGTATCAGAGCGTATTTAAAATCAGACCAAAGACTCTGGGATGAAAACTTATCCTATATTAGTTGTGCTCTTAGAAACGCCATCCATCAATCCATACAGTGTTCGCCCTATTTTGCCACTTTTGGATTCAATATGATAACGCATGGGGACACATATGAACTCCTCAAGAATCTAAACATGTTGGACGAACTCAATGCTGTAATTCCTCGAGAGGATCAGTTGAAACTAATACGACAGCAACTGAAAACCAATATTGAAAAATCCTACAACATTAATAGGGAAAGATATAATTTGCGTACTAGATCAATAGTATACACTGCAGGTCAAGTTGTATACCGTCGCAATTTCGCCCAAAGCAGTGCCGAGAAAAAATTTAATGCTAAATTAGCACCCCTTTTCCTACCAGCAAAAGTAAGGAAAAAAGTCGGCAACGTCTATTATGAATTAGAGGACCTCGACGGAAAATTTATGGGTACCTATCACGCAAAAGATATGCGTCCATAATTTATCGCCTAATTCCTATTAAAATTATTATTCAAGGAATTAATTTTACTCGGTTTTGTAGTAAATGATGCCGCTAAATTTCCGTACGAGTACGTAAATATGTTAATAACTGTTTGCTGTGATACATATTCTATTTTTAAATTTTGCCTTCTGTTGTTATTCTGATGTAGATTCTGTAATGTTACTATATTATGTTAATAGCATTAGGCACAAATGTTAAGTAGTACACTGCCGGCGGCACAGGAGTAGAACGTTTGATTCGGATGACCGAGGACATAAGTTCAAATCCCGCGCAGAGCAATTAGATTAACCCGTAACATCGAGTTGGCAGCGCTGTAGAACTTTTGTTCCATATGACCGAGGTCCGAAGTTCAACTCCCACCCAGATCAAATTTTTATTATTGCTCTTTGTTTTTTTTTTTTTTTCTTAACATTATTTGTTGATGAAATTTACCAAAATCCACTGCTGTAGGTATTTCAATAATTTTTTTTTATAATTTTGTTTTTGTTTTATCATTAACCTCAAAATTTATCATTGCGTAATTTTGATGGAAGGAATAGATAAATCGATTGCAATACATTCAAGAATTTATGGCAATAGTATTGGTATTAAACATACGTAGCACTTATGTTTTTTTAAGACAGACATTCGTCAAGCTCTCTCCAACTCAGGTTCCATACAGTGGTGAATATCTTAAGCCCCAAGATCTTCGCTTAGCTAGAAGCAATGCGATAAGTGATCTCTCTTTTTCTTGTTTGATCGACTACCGAACACACGCATCACGAGAAGTAATAGTGTGTAACAGTCAAACTTTAAGACAAGTGCCTTTAATAAGTGAACAGCAAACAAGAAGAAAACTACCATTGTTTTCTTTGGCAACATTTTTATAAAATAACAAGAAAAAAAAAGTTAATAAAGAAATAGAAGACCAAATAACGTCTGTGGCAATATATCGGTGCTAAGATTCCCAACATTATTGGGGAAAAACCACCGTAAAAATCCCATTTCTTCGGATTAATTCTGGCAAGCATTTCCCGCCGAAACCCTGGATGGAATCTGCAGAACGGACGTAATTTATAATGGCTAGAATATTCTCTAACTCCGCCATATATCCTAATTGAGCAACCGACATTTTGGTATTCGCTATAAATTCAGCAAAAATATTAATAATTGAACCTTATTACAAAGGCGAATACAACGATAAAAAAATAAAAGTCCATTGGAAATCATAAATTCGAAAATCTCTATTTTGCCAAAATCGGTCACTGTGCGAGACAGCACGTGCATCGAACAGACGAACCCCCAGCAACAAACATCCAGCATCGAACAGACGAACCCCCCCCAACAAACATCGTGCATCGAACAGACGAGCCCCCAGTAACAAACGTCGAACATACAGCAAACGCATCTATGCAAAAACAACTGATGCCTGAGGGCTTGTACCGAACAAAAAAATTGCATCTAATTGGGTACGGCAAATCTAAGCCCTAATTAAAAGGCTGTCGATAAGAACCACCATAGCCTAGCGTATAAGCAGCTGTCGCTGCAACCATCGTCGATCTAGCAGCCTGGGTTCGATTCCCGGTTGAAGCAGGAGCCAGTTTATAAAATTATGAATTATTAAACAAAGTATTAAAACAGCATAAGTATCACTAAAAATCGCAAAATTAGAATGATATAACAACATAGAAACCTATGCAAACATTTTAAAACTAAATTTCTCAAAAAAACATATTTCAGAAACTATCCACACATCTGATATCCATGTGACATGAAAATCGTCGTCTTACAAAAGTCCTGAAAAACACACACACTTAAATGATCGTCGAGGCCTCGGAGTTCATCATCTATGTATGTATGTGCAAATAAGGATAAGAACATCAGAGTAAGTCTTTGTATACAAACACAAGGAATTTAATTTGAAATATTTGCATATGTTTTAGGGGGTAGAAAATTTGTAGATTCATTTAAAGAAAGAAAAATCTCTTTTAAACAAAGATAGATGTTAATAGTTTTTTAAATTTGTTTTCTTCAAAAAAAACCCCTATCTCTCTTAATTATACTGTTTTTACATATATATATTTTTATAATGTCAAGGAAATAGGACATTATACTAAGCATCATAAAAATAGTGTATATGCTTTTGTAGTAATTTTTTCAAACAAAACCATTTATAGTTATATATCTCCTTAATAATTTGGTAATGTAACACCAACAATGTGTAAATGGTTCTGTTCGTAAACTAGCATAAACATATCATACCTTTATTTCATAAGTTAAAACATGATAAAAGTTTTTAAAAAAATCAATTGTTATTTAATTTGTATTCCAATATAAATTTTACTATCTAGGCTTAGTGACTTTAATATGAATTCCTCTCTGATCTATTTAAATATCAAATTTCAATTAGATTAGATTTTTTTGATATGAATTTTCCGAATAAATATTTTGTAAACATCATGGAATAATAACTTAAATATTTTCTTACTGGAGTGAGGTAAACTAACTAGGGTTATCGTATTTGGGGTCTCTATAAATTCATGCTCTAGAGACCATGGTAGGGCAGGGTAGAGAAGCTCAACTCCATTTTCCACCTGGAGTTCCATAGGCATTTCAAGAATTGAACTTTTTTTTCCATATTCTGAATCAACAGGGGTACAGTGTTTGATCAGAGTTTAGTCCACTATCAGCTTTTAGTTTCTTTTGTTGCTTTTAATATGGGAGTCTATAATAATTTTTATTTATGTTTGGAAAGATTCATAAATACTCAAGATGGACTCGAACCCCCCCACCCGACTGTTTAGCTAGCACTATCCAATGGCTCCCACAGTCCGTTTTGTGTTTCAATTAACTATCAATTTTTAATATCTGTGTCTCTTTCCAATGTCGATAATACATGAGCCAAAAGGCATTGTGGATCCTTCATAGATCCTTAAAAATATCGAAACCGTTTTTTTCTCTTTTCGTCACATTGTCTGAAAATCCACACAAAGAGTTCCTTGTGGGTACTTTATACCTCGGCAGAGAATTATTTATATAGGTCCACAATATCGTATAGCCCCCATGTAACGGTACCCCCCGAATGGTATTTTGATGATTTACTCACATTTTTGAACGGAATTGTCTGAAAATCCACACAAGGTGTTCCTTGTGGGTACTTTATACCTCGGCAGAAAATTATCTATATAGGTCCACAATATCGTATAGCCCCCATATAACGGTACCCCCCGATATTCGGTATTTTGATGATTTTACCCACATTTTTCAACGGAATTGTCTGAAAATCCACACAAGGAGTTCCTTGTGGGTACTTTATACCTCGGCAGAGAATTATCTATATAGGTCGACAATATCGTATAGCCCCCATATAACGGTACCCCCGATATTTGGTATTTTGATGATTTTACCCACATTTGTCAACGGAATTGTCTGAAAATCCACAAAAGGATTCCCTTGTGGGCATTTTACCGCCTCAAAATGAAGTGTCTATATAGGTCCACGATATCGTATATCCCCCATATAACTGTAACCTCCGATATTCGGTATATTGATGATGTTAGCCACGCTTTTCAATGGAATTGTCTTAAAATCAACACAAGTAGTTCCATGTGAGTACTTCACCCCTGAGAGAGAATTGTCTATACAGGTCCACGTCCAGGTCCAGGTCCCCCCACAAGGGGGTTCTTTGTGAGCACTTTACCCACCGACAGAGAATTCTCTATATAGGTTAACGATAACGTATAGCTCCCATATAACGGTATCCCGCGATACTCGGTATTTTGATGATTTTAGCCACATTTTCCAATCGTATTGCCTGAAAATCCACACATGCAGTTCCTGTGAGTACTTTACACGCAGACATAGATTTGTCTTTATAGGTCCACAATATCGTATATCCCCCCATATATCGGCACCTTCCTATATGACATATTTTAAAGATTTTAAAAGAATTTTTATTGGATTTTTTTTTTTTTGAAAAATTTCTAATTCGTTCCAAATGGTGGAGGGTATTCAAAGTTCGGCCCGGCCGAACTTACTGCTGTTTTACTTGTTTAATTTGTTCCTTTATAATAAAGGGTCATTTGTCTTCTCGTCATTCGGAATTTGCCTGCAGGTTGTGCCGCAAAAAGCATCCATTAAAATCGTGCTGGAAATTCCGTGCCATGAACTCCGCCGAAGGGTTAGATGCGTTCAAGATATATGGGTACTGTATGAACTGTCTGGTGCATATCCATTCACAGGGCACCTGTTGTACCACCACAGGATGTGGATATTGTCACAAAAAACACAACTCCTTGTTACATCAACACCCAAGGTTACAAAGGGCGAAATCGCCCTCGACGAAAAAACCCAATACAATGGTTACTCCTCTTGATGTGGCCTCTTCCGCCACAACCGGTTCTACACCGGGGTCAACGTCATTATCCAGTATCACCTCCTTGCCGGCACTTCTTAGGCAGAATGCCACACATCTTCTTCCTACTGCACTGTTAAAATCAACGGAGCAAATAGCACACAGTTGGCAAGGTGTTTATTGGATTCCGCGGCCACCATGAGCTGCATTTCCAAGCGCTTCGGTTGTCTACGCGCTGGGGTTGTCTACGCTCGAGCTAGAAGACGAAGTTATGTGCCCCGTCACCTTGACATCGTGCGTCGATTCCAAGACAAAGATAGAAGCTATATTGCGAATGAGGAACAGGATTGGAATTACTACTCCTAATCAATCGCTGCCAGAGTCTTCAAAACTCAGTTTCAAAAATTTCGTCGTAGCAGATAGCAAATTCTTTAAGGCAGCTTCTGTTGATATTGTCATTGGGGTTGACATATATTCGAAAATAATTGTTGATGGCATCTTTATTCGCCATGGCCTGGCGCCATGGCCTACAGCTCAAAATACCCTTTTTGGATTAGTGCTATATGGAACATTTTCAAATTAATATAAATAATTAGACTGTCTTCCATCACTTGTACTTACATTCCACTTTAATTCAGAATTTACGATACCTATTTAAATAGTAATATGCCAATTGAAATCACTTGTAAAGACATTTTGTATTATGATATAATAAGTTATGAATTAAGTCATTTAGTCATATGAATTTAGTACCAAATGAATTGATTATATAATTGTCATGTCACCTTGCACTGGGGGGCGGAATGTTTACGCCAATGCGTAAACCATTGTCATTTTCCTAAACTGTATTATTAATTATTAATTGTTATCGAAAATAAGATAATATTCTATGTTTTTATTCTTGTACTGTTACCTTTTTTTTGTCGGCCTTCTCTAAATGGCCATATTTGGGAGCCGAATTTCCGCATCATATTGAATTCTATACTAATTCGACTCCTGAACCTGACAGTCCAAATCCAGTGAAATGCTAATAAAAAGAATTCTAAGATAAATAAGTGAAAAGCTTTCATTCCATTACTCTGGATTTGGGTTCCAATCGTTTTCAACGTCTCTGACAGCTACAACGTTCAAGATAAAAAACTGGTTTTGGTTTTTTTTGGGCTCTAGAGAGCAAATTGTCCAACATCACACACACGGCAGTTGCATCCAAAGCTTTCCTAGGTAATTCAGCCGTTTGCCTGAACACCATCCTTATCCAGCTTTCTTATTATAATTCTTGCTGGAATCGGGTCTGCATGATCTAGTGGTATCTCTATTGCTTTTAATGCTTTCATTCACGCTGTCCAATATCTTTCGAAGGCTTGTTGCTGATTGACTATTTATATTGGAATGATCCAAGACATTGTCCACCAGTTTAATATTGTTTTATTATTATAGCGTTTTTCTAATAATTCCCACGCTGCCTTTTAATTTGCGTCCGTAACCTGCAAATGCTGCACCAAAGAAAATTGTCTTTGCAGGTCTACGTCTTCGTATATCCCCTATATAACGGTACCACCCTTTTTCGGTACTTTGTTAATTTTAGCGACATTATTCACCGGAATTGTTTCAAATTTGGCAATTGATGTTCGTAATGGATGCTACAGCCTATGAAAGGAGATTGTCTGTGCAGGTCCACGTCTTAGTAAAGCCCCCATATAACGGTACCTCCCGATAGTCGGTACTTTGTTGATTTTAGCGACATTATTCACCGGAATTGTTTCAAATTTGGTATTTAATGTTCCTAATGGATGCTACAGCCTGAGACAGAAAACTGTCTGTGCAGATCCACGTCTTCGTATAGCCCCATGTAACGGTACCTCCCGATATTCAGCACTTTGTTCATTTTAGCTACATTATTCACCGATTTGTTTAAAGTTTTGCATTGAATATGGTAATGGTTTATGACAAAAGTTAGCTACATTAGGTATTTTTAAGATTTTAACAGAATTTTAAAGGATTTTATTGTTTTTGAGAATTACCAAATTCGTTCCACTTTAGGGTAAAGGAAACCTTTTTATGTAAAAGTACCTGAATTCAAGCTTGTTTCAATGTTCTGCCACCGGGCTAGAACCCATTGTGATCCACAAATACCAATTTATAGACAAATCCATGAAGAAATGTGCCAGAAATACCGAATATCGGGAGGTACCGTAGCATGGGGGCCATACCAAAAGGTGCACCTATACATACAATGTTTCGTCACACGAGCTAGAATGACCTACAAACACCTACAATGTCGAGGTCATTGCCCTGACCTTACAGTGACCTGTGATGATACCCACCACAAGCTTTAGACCAGGTTTCGACAATGACAGTAGCGACTTTGTTCTCTTCTTTGAGAGTGTGGGCCAGATTCTTTTGGAGATGGTGCAACCCATTTCGTCCAGCCATTTTTTTGGATTCTCTCAGAGTAATGTCTGTGAATGGCCTGTAGGAAGTGGTAAAGTGGTGGTTTAACCGATTTATTTACTTCAATTGTCTCGTTACCTGGCATGTTATAGTGACCTGGAACCCAACAGAGCGTGATGGACAACCCAGTGTTTTCCAAGGATTTCCTGAAGCTCAAAACTGTCCTATACTTAATGGTAAAGGAATTTAAAGACTTCAGTGCCGCTTGACTGTCGACATATATAGTCACCGGACCGCTGACCTCAGTATTCCTCGTGACCAGCAGGTCTGTGGCATTTTTGACCCCAAAGATTTCCGCCTGATATACGCTACAGTTGTTTCCAAGCTTGTAGGATTCACGAACATTGAGAGTATCACAGAAGACACCAGCTCCCGTTCCACAGTCCATCTTTGAACCGTAGGTATAAACAGCTATGCCGCGGAAAGGAGGGTTGTTACGGGTCCAGGCGTCTCTGTTAGGTATGTGTATGTCAGATGGGTCAAAGCTCAACCGTGGTGAAATATAGTCACTTGTATTGGCTTCCACTCCCATATCCCTTACACGTCTTAGAATCGCAGAGTGTCCAAAGTGTTGACTGCGCCATTCGTTTAGTTCTCTGAGTCGAAGAACACTCCTGAATGCCTGTTCCTCTACATGTATACTCAGCGGATCCATAGGATAGAATGGGCTAACAATTGACTCATACATCTATTTAAAAATGTGTGGTTTAAGGCCACAGCTTTTACCTATGGAGTTCTTACAGGAATATAGTGCGATCAAGCCTCTCTTAGCTCGTTCCTCAGTGTTCCTCTTCCAACTTAATTGGCGGTCGAGGATAGTGCCAAGGTATTTGGCTTCTGGTGAGAGGTTTAAAGCGACTCCAGTGGTATAAAGTGGCTAGCCTCGGTGGTATAAATGTAGGATATTTACGTTTTTTAGTGAAAAGGATGAGCTCTGTCTTTGATGTGGTCACGCCTAGTCCATTGCGACGCGCCCACCTGATAGGGTGACTAGAGCTCCCTGCATTAGGTCAGAGATTGTTTGCAGGAATCAATAGGACGACATCATCAGCGTATGCGATTACTTTTGTCCCTGTTTTCTCTAGATCTATGAGTATGTTGTTAATAACCAAAAGCCAGAGTAATGGTTATATGACACCCCCTTGCGGCGTGCCCCTAGTGACCGATTTCCTGACGGATGTTTCCCCAATGCTCGAGTTGATGATTCTGCTACTACTAGTCTATGAGAAGTTGGGGTACCTTAAGTTTTGATAGAGAGTCATGAATGGATTCTAACGTGACGTTGTTGAAAGCTCCCTGATGGCGGTCTTGGGTAGTAAAGATCTGATCTCTATGTCTATCAGCCTTTCCAATGTTTTCAATAGGAAGGATGAGAGACTTATCGGTCTGTAGTCCTCAGGAAGTGAGTGACTCGGTTTCCCCGCTTTGGGGATATAAGTGACTGTGACTTCATTCCATGATTCCGGGATGTAGGATAGACACAGACAAGCTTTGAAAATCTACCCCAGTATTGAGGATATTGACGCTGAGACACGCTGATCATAACGGGAATAATGCCGTCTGGTCCTGGGGATTTAAAAGGCTTGAATGTGTCCAAAGCCCACTTAATTTTTGATAAGCTTACAATTCTGTCAGCCAAATTTTGGTCCCTAACCGTATAGTCGCGATGCACTTGATCGGTTTGCCGATTGCTTGCCGTGACAATACAGCCGGGGAAGTGGGTGTTGACTAGCAGATTGAGAGTCTCTAGTCCAGAGTCAGTTCATGTGCCGTCAGTCCGTTTTATATTCCTATGGGTTTAGGATCCTTCGAAAGGACTTTACGAAATCTGGAGGCATCGTTGACGCTTTCTATCGACTCGGTGAAGCATACTCAAAATGTGCGCTTGGCCTTCTTTATCTCACTGTTGTACTTGTTAAAGGATGTCTTATAGGCATCCCAGTCCGTACATAGGCAACTTTAGTCATAAACAATTACAATATTCAAATGTGAAACTTGAACAACGTACCGAATATCGGGAGGTACCGTTATATGGGGGATATATCAAGTCGTGGAACTGGAATATCGGGAGGTACCGTTATATGGGAGCTATACCAAAACGTGGACCTACATGGCCCATTTTCAATACCAAAAGTCCTGCAAACATAATGTACATTTGAGTACAATTTTATCAATCAAATTCATTTCGTTCGGAAGCTAGAGTGATTTCCACAGACGGACGGACATAGCTAAATCGACATAGAATTTTATGCTGATCAAGAATACTTTGTGAGATCTAAAATGCCAGGTGATACAAACGGAATGACAAACTTAATATACCCTGCATCCTATGGTGGAGGGTATAAAAAGAAACTTTGGCAAGCTATTGCTGAAACTTTAAATATGAATGGGTAAGATAAGAAATCATGGGTCTTATTTTGTTTTCCATCTTCAGACATATGGAGCACAAAATTCAATGGAAAATATAGATAATAAATCAAAACTTAGAACCAGACAATTAGAGATCTATACCACAATACTAAGCAACTAAATATCCATTTCGAAACCCGTATTCAGCATCACCATTCCGTCTAAAAGTATGAATGACATGTTAGTCTATATATAGCCTAGAAACACCTCCGACGAATTGCACTAAAATTAGGTATTGGGATACCTACTTGTTTGACTTTTAAGTTACTCTGCCATATTATCCTTCCGATATTTCGTACGAGACATATACAAATCATAAAAACCGATCCTTCAAATTTGAATGAAAACGGTGCAGAAATAGATCATATTTCTCTATTAAGCCATAATATGGACTCCGTAGCAATAATATTTGTGTGACAGATCACACAGTTTATACAAATCAAAGCTGATGGACACCATTCATCAGATATATGTATAAGCTCATTATGCATATTCCATACTAATTCAGACTCACGTTTCACTTAAGGTATAATAATCCAATTGCGATCGGGTTTGTTTTAGGACATGATATATTATGTTCATATTGGTTTCAAATTAGAAATTTCTCGCACACATATGTTTCGTCCGATTGCGTATCCAGATTATATGAAGCATCTGCCACATAGCCAGAGTGGTATAGAATGTCGTATTGTCGACATGTGTCCTTCATATTTCGTTATGGAAGTCAACCCATAAAAAATGGAAACTCCTGCGATGTCTGAATATTGATTTCGCCTTGCTTATTTTAAATAATTTTTGAAAACGCAACATCTTCATACTCGTATTTTCTGCTGAGAACAAGAGACTTGCAAAAGATTAAACGATGTGTGTAAACTTTTGCTTCGTTAACGGGCATATAATTAAGTCCAAGAGTACTGTGTTTGAACTAAAAGTTATTTGCCAAAACACTCTACTAGAATATTGGGATTTCTTTAAAACCGTTACGATGTCCACCATTATGTAATCATATATAGGTACGCATTTTCTCCAGAAAAAGTTGCAACAAAATTCCGAACAATGGAAAGAATATTCATGAAAACTAAAAACAACAATTCCTTGCCCGTATGAAGTATAAGTTTGATTTCATAATTTGAAATGGTTAGTCAAGTTTGGTGAATAATTGTATTGTTCGCCACTACCATATCAAATTGTAATCGTTGAAAACTTTATTATACACTCCACCAAAAAAGGTATGGAGGGTATATTAAGTTCGTCATTCCGTTTGTAACTCATCGAAATAATCATTTTAGACCCAACAAAGTATATATATTCTTGATCAGCGTAAAATTCTTAGACGATTCAGCCCTGTCCGTCCGTCCGTCCGTCTGTCCGTCTGTTGTAATCACGCTACAGTCTAAACGAATTAAGATAGGAAGCTAAAACTTTGCACAGATCTCTCTTTTGTCTGCAGGCAGGTCAAGTTCGAAGATGGGCTATATCGGTCCACGATATCGTATAGCCCCCATATAACGGTACCCCCGATATTCGGTATTTTGATGATTTTACCCACATTTTTCAATGGAATTGTCCGAAAATCCACACAAGTAGTTCCTTGTGGGTACTTTTTACCTCGGCAGAGAATTATCTATATAGGTCCACAATATCGTACAGCCCCCATATAACGGTACCCCCCGATATTCGGTATTTTGATGATTTTACCCACATTTTTCAACGGAATTGTCTGAAAATCCACATAAGGAGTTCCTTGTGGGTACTTTATACCTCGGCAGAGAATTATCTTTATAGGTTCAAAAAATCGTATAGCCCCCATGTAACGGTACCCCCGATATTTGGTATTTTGATGATTTTACCCACATTTTTCAACGGAATTGTCTGAAAATCCACACAAGGAGTACCTTGTGGGTACTTTATACCTCGGCAGAGAATTGTCCATACAGGTCCACGATATCGTATAGCCCCCATGTAACGGTACCCCCACGGTATATGGTATTTTGATGATTTTTGCCACATTTTTCAATGGAATTGTCTGAAATTCCACAAAAGGAATCCCTTGTGGGCATTTTACCTCCTCAAAAAGAATTGTCGATATAGGTCCACGATATCGTATATCCCCCATATAACGGTACCCCCCGATATTCGGTATTTTGATGATTTTAGCCACTTTTTCCAATGGAATTATCTGAAAATCCATACAAGGAGTTCCTTGTGAGTACTTTATACCTCGGCAGAGAATCATCTATATAGGCCCACAATATCGTATAGCCCCCATATAACGGTGCTCCCCTATATTCGGTATTTTGATGATTTTAGCCACTTTTTCCAATGGAATTATCTGAAAATCCATACAAGGAGTTCCTTGTGAGTACTTTACACGCTGACATAGATTTGTCTTTATAGGTCCACAATATCGTATATCCCCCCATATATCGGCACCTTCCTATATTAGATATTGTAAAGATTTTAAAAGAATTTTTATTGGATTTAATTTTTTTGAAAATTTTCTAATTCTTTCCAAATGGTGGAGGGTATTAAAAGTTCGGCCCGGCCGAACTTACTGCTTTTTTACTTGTTTATTTAATTAATCCCTTCGGCTATTTTAAAAATGCCGCTATGGTCTTACATTTAAAATGCCTCAACGGCATTCTCCTCTTCTTCTGAAGAATAACTACATTTACTTGTAGAGAGTCTCTTACCACTGGTGGTGGGAAACTCCTACAATTTTCTCTTTTGTAGCCGCTAGTTCTTTTCACTTTATAAAAAAGTGAAGGCTCGATTGACCAAATGTAAGTGAGAAAAGAAAACCAACCGAATGGTTTGGATGTTAATTCAATTCTAGTTTTATTAAAAAAAAAAAAAAAAAAAAAAAAAAAAAAAAAAAAAAAAAATATACATATATAGATATATATATATATATATATATATATATATCTATATAATATATATATATATATATATATATATATATATATATATATATATATATATATATATATATATATATATATATATATATCTATATATCTATATATATGTATATTTTTTTTTTTTTTTTTTATTTTTTTTTTTTTAATAAAACTAGAATTGAATTAACATCCAAACCATTCGGTTGGTTTTCTTTTCTCACTTACATTTGGCCAATCGAGCCTTCACTTTTTTATAAAGTGAAAAGAACTAGCGGCTACAAAAGAGAAAATTGTAGGAGTTTCCCACCACCAGTGGTAAGAGACTCTCTACAAGTAAATGTAGTTATTCTTCAGAAGAAGAGGAGAATGCCGTTGAGGCATTTTAAATGTAAGACCATAGCGGCATTTTTAAAATAGCCGAAGGGATTAATTAAATAAACAAGTAAAAAAGCAGTAAGTTCGGCCGGGCCGAACTTTTAATACCCTCCACCATTTGGAAAGAATTAGAAAATTTTCAAAAAAATTAAATCCAATAAAAATTCTTTTAAAATCTTTACAATATCTAATATAGGAAGGTGCCGATATATGGGGGGATATACGATATTGTGGACCTATAAAGACAAATCTATGTCAGCGTGTAAAGTACTCACAAGGAACTCCTTGTATGGATTTTCAGATAATTCCATTGGAAAAAGTGGCTAAAATCATCAAAATACCGAATATAGGGGAGCACCGTTATATGGGGGCTATACGATATTGTGGGCCTATATAGATGATTCTCTGCCGAGGTATAAAGTACTCACAAGGAACTCCTTGTATGGATTTTCAGATAATTCCATTGGAAAAAGTGGCTAAAATCATCAAAATACCGAATATCGGGGGGTACCGTTATATGGGGGATATACGATATCGTGGACCTATATCGACAATTCTTTTTGAGGAGGTAAAATGCCCACAAGGGATTCCTTTTGTGGAATTTCAGACAATTCCATTGAAAAATGTGGCAAAAATCATCAAAATACCATATACCGTGGGGGTACCGTTACATGGGGGCTATACGATATCGTGGACCTGTATGGACAATTCTCTGCCGAGGTATAAAGTACCCACAAGGTACTCCTTGTGTGGATTTTCAGACAATTCCGTTGAAAAATGTGGGTAAAATCATCAAAATACCAAATATCGGGGGTACCGTTACATGGGGGCTATACGATTTTTTGAACCTATAAAGATAATTCTCTGCCGAGGTATAAAGTACCCACAAGGAACTCCTTATGTGGATTTTCAGACAATTCCGTTGAAAAATGTGGGTAAAATCATCAAAATACCGAATATCGGGGGGTACCGTTATATGGGGGCTGTACGATATTGTGGACCTATATAGATAATTCTCTGCCGAGGTAAAAAGTACCCACAAGGAACTACTTGTGTGGATTTTCGGACAATTCCATTGAAAAATGTGGGTAAAATCATCAAAATACCGAATATCGGGGGTACCGTTATATGGGGGCTATACGATATCGTGGACCGATATAGCCCATCTTCGAACTTGACCTGCCTGCAGACAAAAGAGAGATCTGTGCAAAGTTTTAGCTTCCTATCTTAATTCGTTTAGACTGTAGCGTGATTACAACAGACGGACAGACGGACGGACGGACGGACAGGGCTGAATCGTCTAAGAATTTTACGCTGATCAAGAATATATACTTTGTTGGGTCTAAAATGATTATTTCGATGAGTTACAAACGGAATGACGAACTTAATATACCCTCCATACCTTTTTTGGTGGAGTGTATAATAAAGTTTTCAACGATTACAATTTGATATGGTAGTGGCGAACAATACAATTATTCACCAAACTTGACTAACCATTTCAAATTATGAAATCAAACTTATACTTCATACGGGCAAGGAATTGTTGTTTTTAGTTTTCATGAATATTCTTTCCATTGTTCGGAATTTTGTTGCAACTTTTTCTGGAGAAAATGCGTACCTATATATGATTACATAATGGTGGACATCGTAACGGTTTTAAAGAAATCCCAATATTCAAGTAGAGTGATTTGGCAAATAACTTTTAGTTCAAACACAGTACTCTTGGACTTAATTATATGCCCGTTAACGAAGCAAAAGTTTACACACTTCGTTTACTCTTTGCAAGTCTCTTGTTCTCAGCAGAAAATACGAGTATGAAGATGTTGCGTTTTCAAAAATTATTTAAAATAAGCAAGGCGAAATCAATATTCAGACATCGCAGGAGTTTCCATTTTTTATGGGTTGACTTCCATAACGAAATATGAAGGACACATGTCGACAATACGACATTCTATACCACTCTGGCTATGTGGCAGATGCTTCATATAATCTGGATACGCAATCGGACGAAACATATGTGTGCGAGAAATTTCTAATTTGAAACCAATATGAACATAATATATCATGTCCTAAAACAAACCCGATCGCAATTGGATTATTATACCTTAAGTGAAACGTGAGTCTGAATTAGTATGGAATATATGCATAATGAGCTTATACATATATCTGATGAATGGTGTCCATCAGCTTTGATTTGTATAAACTGTGTGATCTGTCACACAAATATTATTGCTACGAAGTCCATATTATGGCTTAATAGAGAAATATGATCTATTTCTGCACCGTTTTCATTCAAATTTGAAGGATCGGTTTTTATGATTTGTATATGTCTCGTACGAAATATCGGAAGGATAATATGGCAGAGTAACTTAAAAGTCAAACAAGTAGGTATCCCAATACCTAATTTTAGTGCAATTCGTCGGAGGTGTTTCTAGGCTATATATAGACTAACATGTCATTCATACTTTTAGACGGAATGGTGATGCTGAATACGGGTTTCGAAATGGATATTTAGTTGCTTAGTATTGTGGTATAGATCTCTAATTGTCTGGTTCTAAGTTTTGATTTATTATCTATATTTTCCATTGAATTTTGTGCTCCATATGTCTGAAGATGGAAAACAAAATAAGACCCATGATTTCTTATCTTACCCATTCATATTTAAAGTTTCAGCAATAGCTTGCCAAAGTTTCTTTTTATACCCTCCACCATAGGATGCAGGGTATATTAAGTTTGTCATTCCGTTTGTATCACCTGGCATTTTAGATCTCACAAAGTATTCTTGATCAGCATAAATTCTATGTCGATTTAGCTATGTCCGTCCGTCTGTGGAAATCACTCTAGCTTCCGAACGAAATGAATTGATTGATAAAATTGTACTCAAATGTACATTATGTTTGCAGGACTTTTGGTATTGAAAATGGGCCATGTAGGTCCACGTTTTGGTATAGCTCCCATATAACGGTACCTCCCGATATTCCAGTTCCACGACTTGATATATCCCCCATATAACGGTACCTCCCGATATTCGGTACGTTGTTCAAGTTTCACATTTGAATATTGTAATTGTTTATGACTAAAGTTGCCTATGTACGGACTGGGATGCCTCCAGATTTCGTAAAGTCCTTTCGAAGGATCCTAAACCCATAGGAATATAAAACGGACTGACGGCACATGAACTGACTCTGGACTAGAGACTCTCAATCTGCTAGTCAACACCCACTTCCCCGGCTGTATTGTCACGGCAAGCAATCGGCAAACCGATCAAGTGCATCGCGACTATACGGTTAGGGACCAAAATTTGGCTGACAGAATTGTAAGCTTATCAAAAATTAAGTGGGCTTTGGACACATTCAAGCCTTTTAAATCCCCAGGACCAGACGGCATTATTCCCGTTATGATCAGCGTGTCTCAGCGTCAATATCCTCAATACTGGGGTAGATTTTCAAAGCTTGTCTGTGTCTATCCTACATCCCGGAATCATGGAATGAAGTCACAGTCACTTATATCCCCAAAGCGGGGAAACCGAGTCACTCACTTCCTGAGGACTACAGACCGATAAGTCTCTCATCCTTCCTATTGAAAACATTGGAAAGGCTGATAGACATAGAGATCAGATCTTTACTACCCAAGACCGCCATCAGGGAGCTTTCAACAACGTCACGTTAGAATCCATTCATGACTCTCTATCAAAACTTAAGGTACCCCAACTTCTCATAGACTAGTAGTAGCAGAATCATCAACTCGAGCATTGGGGAAACATCCGTCAGGAAATCGGTCACTAGGGGCACGCCGCAAGGGGGTGTCATATAACCATTACTCTGGCTTTTGGTTATTAACAACATACTCATAGATCTAGAGAAAACAGGGACAAAAGTAATCGCATACGCTGATGATGTCGTCCTATTGATTCCTGCAAACAATCTCTGACCTAATGCAGGGAGCTCTAGTAGTTCCTTGTGAGTACTTTACACGCTGACATAGATTTGTCTTTATAGGTCCACAATATCGTATATCCCCCCATATATCGGCACCTTCCTATATTAGATATTGTAAAGATTTTAAAAGAATTTTTATTGGATTTAATTTTTTTGAAATTTTCTAATTCTTTCCAATGGTGGAGGGTATTAAAAGTTCGGCCCGGCCGAACTTACTGCTTTTTTACTTGTTTATTTAATTAATCCCTTCGGCTATTTTAAAAATGCCGCTATGGTCTTACATTTAAAATGCCTCAACGGCATTCTCCTCTTCTTCTGAAGAATAACTACATTTACTTGTAGAGAGTCTCTTACCACTGGTGGTGGGAAACTCCTACAATTTTCTCTTTTGTAGCCGCTAGTTCTTTTCACTTTATAAAAAAGTGAAGGCTCGATTGGCCAAATGTAAGTGAGAAAAAGAAAACCAACCGAATGGTTTGGATGTTAATTCAATTCTAGTTTATTAAAAAAAAAAAAAAAAAAAAAAAAAAAAAAAAAAAAAAAAAATATACATATATATATATATATATATATATATATATATATATATATATATATTATATATATTATATATTATATATATATACATATATATATATATATATATATATATATATATATATATATATATATATATATATATATATATATATATATATATATATATATATGTTTCTTAAGAGCTACTGAAACTAATCTAACTTAACTTAATCGCAGCCACACAATTATTGGTATCTATTCTAATATGGAATGGTGAACATTGCAGGGCTGCTTGTCATTTCAGTCAATTGGTCTTGTGCATCTACTGATCGCATCGATATCTGTGCCTGTGGGTCATAACCTTATTATCTGACACATTTATCGTATGCGTCAGTGCACAAGATCACTGAATTCTTCTTCATAGTATATATATATATATATATAATATATATATATATATATATATATATATATATATATATATATTATATATATTATATATATATATATATATATATATGTATATATATAAATATATATATATATATATATATATATATACATATATATATATATATATATATATATATATATATATATATATATATATATATATATATATATATATATATATATATATATATATATAATGAGCAGTAGTTTGGAATTTACTGTATTTGTACACCTCATAATTGAGGACTGAATGATTCAAGAATAGCCTATGTTAATTACTTTTTTAAACTCATTAGCACCTTAGATTGTGCATTAGGGTCCTCATAAGTCCGCCTAATCGTGTCGGTGTATTTGTCCGCCAAAAGGTGGGTGTTGGTGTACTATTACATGGCCCAAATTCTAAAATTTGTAGATATCTTGAAATATATATACTAGCTGGCCCGGTCCACGTTGCCGGCCCGTACTTTTAGTCTTTAATGTGTATTTTTTAAAGCATAATAAATAACAGATGTGACTTGTGTAAGCGGCACAATTTTCATTATAAGTAATGACTCCATTATAATGACTCCATGACTAAATAGAAATTAATTTTTGTGTTAAATACCTATATGATAAAGAACATCTATAATAGCCCAATGTGAAAATTCTGCGCAATTTTAATTATAGTAAAAATCTTAACATTTTCATTCAAATGATCTATAATTTCGAATTTGTATTTCCAACGTTTAAAATCTCGTACTGCGTGGTATTTAGTTTTGTCCACCTCATACTTGAAGGCAGAATGTTGTCAGAATAGCCAAAAAAATTACTCTTTTGCTCCGATTACCATAAGATGGGCACAATTTTTTGTCATTTAAATTGTGCGGTGGAGATCCAATAATGTCCACATTTTTCATCGTAGGTTAATCAATGACGACTAAGGAAAGGTTCGGTCTCGTGTTACTTTCTAATTACGTATTTATTCATGTTTCTGTCGCAATTTCCGGCTGAATGAGTCCCAGATTGACATTTCGTGGTTTATTTCATATAGACGTACATCCCAAGTCTACGTTGCCAACCAATATTTTCTTGGGGGTTACAAATTCAATAGAATACCAAATATTATTTTCTGACCATACATTGGTTGGGAAAGTTGACTTGGGGGTATACTAATGTGGGGACTATACTTAAATAAGTGCCTATGTGTAGCCTCAAGACTAAGATGGGCCCTTTTCCGAAAAATACAAATTTTATGAGAAGAGGTTTTCCTCACCCTTAAAAACAAAGATGTCAAATACCCGAAAATACCTTAAATCATATGATGGTGATTCCAAAACGTGATCATTTCTTGTAAGGATGGTTTCTTTTTAAATTATCAACATAAGGCAAAATTAGTACGAAAAATATGGTTAAAATGTAGAATATACTTGAAATCGGGTTGTTCCGCTATCGGGGGTTATGACCCATATCATGACCTGCCAAAAAAAAAAAAAAAAAAAAAATTCTAAAAGGAATTCGCTCTACTATTTTGCGTCCTTTGTAGTCGGTATTTCACTGATTGCAGTCCCAATGTATTTTGCATTTTGAGTTCTCATTGGACGAATTATTGTCATATGAAAGTAGCAGGTCCACTTTTTGAAGTAACCCCATAACGCTTTTTTCGGTCATTTTTGTTTGTATAAATGTGTACGCATCTTCCAACTGAAGGTCCTGGAGTTGAAAGCTAGATGCCAATTTTATACATGAAAAAAAAAAAATCATGCAAAATAAAACATTACTATTGTACATTTTAAAGTCAAAATGAAAATGTTCAAAATTCACATTTTTACGCAATTTTTTTGGATTTTATGCTTTTCTGCCAAGAGACGATTCCGAATTTGTCTGAATCGTTAAAATCAAACCGGCGGTCTTATGTTAGAAGCGTAGTAACTAACACAACTTTCTTTCACATATAGAGAGACAGATTTAAAAGTAAGCGCGTTCCTCAGTCCTTAAATAAATACTTACGGATGGATGGAAAGCTAACAGTATCTCGTGAAATAATTATCAAACCGATATCTTCATTATTTTGGCAAATATAAGGATTTTAGATAAGTCGAAATAGTGGGCGTAAAAGTAGTCGTGGTCAATATTTTTTTCTTTCAAAACCTAACTCGGGGTATGACGAATGTTGTACAAACAAGTAAAAAAGTAGTTAAGTTCGGCCTGGCCGAACTTTTAATACCCTCCACCAAGAAAAATGTAAAATTAAAATGGAATAATTAGTTTCCTTTCGATTTCAAAAGTACTTAGCTCCATCGCCACGCCAAGGCTTATTC
Organism: Musca domestica; assembly: GCF_030504385.1. Classification (NCBI taxonomy): domain Eukaryota; kingdom Metazoa; phylum Arthropoda; class Insecta; order Diptera; family Muscidae; genus Musca; species Musca domestica. Next base: position 756,206 of record NW_026712376.1, on the reverse strand, counting down.
CTTGATGGAGTAGTTTATGATAATTAAGGTATAAGATTTTATCTAAAATAAAATTAGCCAATTAACATAAACCGAACATATATGCATTTCAATATAATTTATTATATCGAATATATACAATATAAAAATAAATCTAAACAATTCATAATTGCGGTCTTTATGTTATAAGCGTAGTAACTAACACAACTTTTTTCACATATAGAGAGACAGATTTAAAGTAAGCGCGTTCCTCAGTCCTTAAATAAATACTTACGGATGGATGGAAAGCTAACAGTATCTCGTGAAATAATTATCAAAACCGATATCTTCATTATTTTGGCAAATATAGGATTTTAGATAAGTCGAAATAGTGGGCGTAAAAGTAGTCGTGGTCAATATTTTTTCTTTCAAACCTAACTCGGGGTATGACGAATGTTGTACAAACAAGTAAGAAAGTAGTTAAGTTCGGCCTGGCCGAACTTTTAATACCCTCCACCATGAAAAATGTAAAATTAAAATGGAGTAATTAGTTTCCTTTCGATTTCAAAAGTACTTAGCTCCATCGCCACGCCAAGGCTTATCCTTGATGGAGTAGTTTATGATAATTAAGGTATAAGATTTTATCTAAAATAAATTAGCCAATTAACATAAACCGAACATATATGCATACAATATAATTTATTATATCGAATATATACAATATAAAAATAAATCTAAACAATTCATAATTGCATTATATTATGAAGAAACATAAAATGTATATGAAGTTTAAGATAAATAATTGAGGATAAATATTTGTTGTATGTGAATCGATAATGATTATAATATCAACGACATACGTATAAATTATCATCGCGTGATTATTATACCGTCATGATGACTATGTATAGTGGAATAACTTTTACAGATAATCCCATGTGGCGCTATGTTAGTAAATGCGCAATCTATATGAGTTCCGTGCTTAGTTGTGCAAGAATTTCTATCCAAAAGTGGAAAAAATCCTTTGCTTACTAACAGAGTTTCCGTTAAATTCTGAGTACTCCGACGACAAATGTTGAAATCGCCAACTATAATAATTTTGTCGTTATTTTGTAGCAACAATTCTTCTATGGTTTCAGCAAGAATTTGACGAAAGGAACTCTCTGCAAATTTGCATTTCTATACACTATCATTAGACATATACCTTTGTATTTCAAAACGATGTACTGCAAAGTCTTACATGCTTCGGAAAGATCCCTTTTCATAAGATCGCTGATATCATTTACAATATTAGATCGACTTAATGTTATGATACCTCTCTTATTTCTGGTTCTTTCTTGAGGGTCTTTTACGCAGTCAATTCTGGCAATTTCAGAAAATCCCATTAAGTTGCAGCTTTCGTTTGGGAAGGACCATGTTTCCACCAAAAAAATAAATTAGAATTCGTAATTGTATAATCTGTACAAATATCTTCTTTATGAGCGCGAAAACTTGAATGTTTTGGAAAAATATTTTGAAATCTTTCTCAACCAATTCGAGAAACTCAAAATGAAGATTTAATTGTTTGGTGTTCCTTAACTTATCTAGTTCTATTTTAACTGGGTCGGAATCCTGAAACGATTTCGGTGGAATAAACGGTCCTACTATGTATGGGCCAGATGCATTTGTTGCTCGACTACAGGGAACATAAAGGGCGGCTCTGGTCATCCTACTTTGTGTGTGCACAGCAACCTTTGCGTATGTGGCACCTTGACTCTTGTGAATAGTGATTCCTTCTGCTACAACTAAAGAAAATTGACTTCGTTCAATACAGATTTTATCATTTCGTTTAAATTGAAATGACCTACTACACTTCTCAACTGGTGTCCAAAGTTGTTCGGAACGATGAGGCTTCCTTCGCCGTGTTTCTCTACCAACAGTTTCATCTGAAAACAACAACCAAAGAAGTTTTGGGTTGGATAATTCCCGTTCAAATTCTATCTCCATTAGAACTCCACTAGCTCCATTGACTAAGCCGTCCGATGTGTTAATGTTTATTGTCATCATATACTTTGCTGATTGTTTTAATGTCAGCTCCCGGCATAGTCCTTGAGTCTCTGAAGTTTTCAATTTTGTAACTTGGTTTAAGATGTTTACGGTTTGTGCAGGATTTAATGAATCACATTTAACAACGTCGCGCGCTCTTGATGCGAATGCTTCAGTAGGTATTTGGTGCAACTTCTGCGCATTGTAGTTATTTGCTTCTTCGTTTGATACAAACAAATGTATTGCATACATTGATATATCACTTGTGTCGCTTTTAATTCTGGATTTCATTATATCGATGTCTTCCTTTGTCATTATTCCATCAGACATTCTGGTTAGGGCTTGAGCGAACCTCAAATCTTCTCTTTGTCGCATTATTTCTGTCAGTTCATAGAAATGGAATAAATCCCATAATGTTGAACCTACTATAATTCCATACGGGTTTGCAGAATTGTCACTAAAAATCCACCTATCGCCAACTGGTGGAAGTTGTTTAAAATCACCAAATGCCAAAATAGAAATGCCACCAAACGCACTGGTTGTTTTAAAAATCTGCTTGAGACTAGCATCCAAATATCCCATCATTCTAGAACCAACCATTGAATTTCATCGATAATTATAAGCTTTATATCGCTTAATTTTGTCAATATTGAATTGACGCTATCGCTGCTTAGAGGGCGCAGTTCGCCTGAGTACTGATTAACAGGCAGTGAAAACAATGCATGTAAAGTATATCCTCCAATGCCAAATGCCGCTTTCCAGTTGGAGCTGTTAATAGGACCTTTGGTAAGTCGGGATTTACTCCAGGAATACTATTTATTCTGTGTGTAATTGATTGATAAATTGCTTTGATTAAACGACTTTTTCCAACACCAGCACCACCACCAATATACTCATAAAATATTTATTTTCCACAACATTCTGCAGAATATGATGCAAATACTTTCGTTGCTTAGAATTTAGAGTCCTTATGTCATTCAGAAGATTGTTTTCACTTATTAAAGAGGGTAACTTTATAACTCTTACATCGTTTCTTGTGTCAGGATCATTATTTTCGAAACCAAATATATTTTCTTCGGGGTTTATTTCTGGTACAGCCAAAGCACGAAAATCTTCATCAAGCATTTGAGTTGCTGCATTGTTATCGTTTACGTTAAATGTGGCGTTGTGTTCATCTTGTATTTGTAATAAGATTTCGTCAAGTTCACCTTCCGTGTATAACTCAAATTGTTGCCTATTTAATTCTATAGTTTCCTTTAAAGCAAGACATGTACTTTCATTGTCGTTCTGTAACAAATCATCTGCTTCATTTCTCCAGTGCAAATACAGCATTACCAATGAACGAAAGTAATCTTCTCTGTTTGCATCGACATTGAACTTTGGAAATCTTACAATAGCCGCATTGTTCTTTTATATACGTATCCCGAATTATTTTTTAATCGAAGGGGAGCGCCAACTTGATCTAAATTTGTGTCATCGTTCTCAAAAAAATCATCTTCTTCCTCTTCATTGGAACGAGATTTTCTCAATCTTCGTGAATATGTGTAATACGATGCAAAATAAGCCAAACATATATTTTCTAATATATCTGGACGTTGTATGTAATGATCCAGAATGTTCGCTTTGAAAATATCAGTTGATTCCCTTTCGAGGTTTTGCAGTTTCTTGCCTTGATTTTAGCATCCGAACTCGTTTTTCGGGTGGGAAAGTATTCACATAAATCTTTGTAGTACTACATTGCGACATACTCATACCCAGTATATTGTAAGATGCCTCTTGAGCGGACACTTCGGAGGCGTTAATAAATTGTGTCCTATATGCTGAAGTCTCTCATTGACAGAATAATTTCCCTCTCGTATTTCATGCATAGTTTCTTGCAGTAATCGGGAAACACTCCTATTGGACTTATTTATATAATTTACAATATAAGTGACACATGCATATGCATCTAGAACGAATTGTATGTCCATATTCGATTTTGCATTGTTAGGATTCTTGGATTGAATGCATTGATGGATCTGTCTTTGAATGTTCTTTTCAGAAATATTTGAGGCTTTTTAATTGAAGATCTTAGTGCTAAAATGTATTCGTCCCTATTTAAATTAATTCTTCTGTCAGATAAGAAACTGTCAAATTGCTGAAGTTCATTAATATCTTCATCTGAAAGATTTGCGTTGAGGCAATGTATGAATTTTGTCAAAATTATCTTTGTGTATCTTCAGTATGTCGAGATCTGTGTCTTCGGGCAGTGGAAACAGTAAGTCTGTGGCTGGCATTGGAGGTGTGGAATGTGGAAACGACAAAACTTTTGATCCTTATTTCTCGTTGACATGATCTGTGTGATTGTGACGTTGGACGTTAATAATACCTTCGACATCTCTGATATTAGAATCTGTTGAAATGAATTTATCCACAAAGTCTATAACGGGTGGGAAAGATGTAGTATCTGATATATTTAACTGAGGTGCATTGTTCAGCCAATATATGCCGTGCAAATGTGGAGATCCTCGCTGCTGAAACTCTATTCTCCAATAATATTTAATAACGTATACTCATCGAATATACCACCATAAGATTGAAATGTTTTGAATAAGTGCCTAATTCCCTGATCAAAATATCGAGAGCATGTGATAGGGTCCTCCCGTATGAGATCATACTTTCTTTGTGTAGAATAGGAATTGGCTTCTTCCTCCGAAATCTCTGTACCTTCTAATTTTTACAAGAATTACAATTAATTCTGGCCATTGAGATTCCGCAGCAGACAATGTTATGAAAAACGTAGGTAATCCAAATTGCCTAATCATTGACAAAACTTTTTTTCTTTTCACTTTCCCAGTGAGCTGGTGAAGACCGAATGCCCTTCAGGACGTGATACCCGTCATCATGTTGCACTAAATTTTGAACAACCGCTCGTCTAATACATCTGCGCTGTAAATTGTCTGGCTCCCATTTTTTTTCTCAACACGTTGATATGCTATTCTTAATACGTGAAAATTCTAGTTTTTTATATGAATACAAAACTTATCCACGCGTGGCGCAACGCCTATCAAATCGTCGAACCTCAGACTTATTACTTTCCCAACAGTGCAAGTGCAATTCCTTTTGATACCACAGTAATGGTAGGGTAAGAAAGTTCTTCGGAATCCTCATCAAGCAGCATGTCTAAGGGTCTTTGTCCTTCACCAGGGGCTATTGAAATACGTTGTAAGGTATTTTCCGCAGCTTGATTATCTAATAATGTCTTGTGGATTTAGCTCTTGAACTTCATCCTCTAAAACATTATTATTTATCAACTGAGAAACCAAGTCCTGATCATTTACATTTGAAACAAAGGAATCTGCTCAGTTGAACTCATATTACTTAGCCATTCACTTGAAATTTGAATGTTATGTTTTCTATACAATTCCGTATTCACTAGGTATGAAGCTGCCGAAATTTGGCCGGGCGGATTGTTTCTGTCATAAAACTGTGTCATAGGCAATTCTTCGCTTCAGATATACCTGAACCCTTCAGGCAGTCTGATCCGTTTGATCGTGGAAGAACATTACAGTTGTTGCCAAGTGATAGGCACATTGACCACAGCACCTCTTACGGCACATTGGCGGTTGTACCCAAGAGAAAATTCTCATAAATGGAATTCTTGGGGAAACAAATCTTTCTTCTAATGGTGTCAAACCACTTAATCATGTGGGATGTCTGGAAAAGATAAGCCTTTTGAAAGACAAATGGTTGGAATTTTACCGCCACTAACAATCTATGACAAGTATTACAGAATTTGTACTATCATAAGCGGAGGGAAATTTATCAGAGAGATAAAATACTTCTCTTAGATTGGGAAATTTTCTTAAGAAGGCACTTTTTAGAATTAGTTAATTTGGCTTGGAAACCAAAGTCCCCCACAACAATGCAAACTTCCGTTGGACCATGTTTAATAACTTTAAAAAACTCACCGAATACCCTTGAGCGATGACGGGCGCGATCCCTTCCAAAACATTTATTCGTGATTCAGGGGAAAGTTGTGTCTCCATTGGCGATACTCTCTGCTTGCCGAGCATTTTCATTTGCGATTAACGGATTCATTCGGTGAATAAGCACACGACAATTCTAACATGAATTTGCTGACTTGATTGAATACGGGATGTACGTCTTTGGTGCGATCTTCGTATAGTATTCCTTTGTGTGCTCTAAATACCTGTAGTTATCGTCCTGCCGGCGATGAGAATGTTCAAGCGTGTTGCGCTGTTGTTCTTGCATTCGGTAGTTTCATTCTCTTCGATGTTGTTGGTGACTTAACGCATCGCGCTGCGTTCAATATACCGATAATTTTCATCCTGTCGCCGAATGGTGCTCTATTGCGTTTCGTTGTCGTTCTAT
>NW_026712376.1:617930-727256 GCF_030504385.1 Musca domestica | reverse complement strand
TTCCGGCACCTACTTTTCGTCTTTAAAGCATATTTTAAAAGCCTAATAAATCACTGAGCTGAGTTGTGTAAGCGGCTCTAACAAGTAAAAACGGGTAAGTTCGGTCGGGCCGAACTTTTAATACCCTCCACCATTAAGTACAAATTTGGCAATTTCCAGAAAAAAAATAAATAAATAAAATCCGATTAAAATTCTGTTAAAATCTTAAAAATACCAAATGCCTATATGACGACGTAGACCTCCATAGGCAGCTTTTGTCATAAGTTATTACAATATTTAAATGTGCAACTTAAAGAAAAATCTGTTTATAATGTAGCCAAAATCATCAAAATACCGAATATAGGGGCACCGTTATATGGGCTATACGAAGGCCTGGACCTGCACAGACAATTTACTGGCATGGGCTGAAGTAACCATTACGAACTTCACATGCGAAATTTGAAACAATCCCTGTAAATAATGTCGCTAAAATCATCAAAATACCGAATATCGGTGGGTACGGTATATGGGGGCTATACGAAGACGTGGACCTACATGGCCCATATATCTATCACGAACTTCAAGTACAAAATTTGGAACGATTCCGTTAAATGATGTCGCTAAAATCATCAAAATACCGAATATCGGGGGGTACCGTTGTATCTGGGCTATAGGAAGACGTGGACCTGTACAGATAATTTTCTGTCTTAGGCTGTAGTATCCATTACGAACTTCAAATGCTAAATTGGAAACAATTCCGGTGAATAATGTCGCTAAAATCATCAAAATACCGAATATCGGGAGGTACCGTTATATTGGGGATATATGATAACTTGGACCTACATGGCCTATTTACGAAATTAACCTGCCTACTGACAAAATATACATGTGTGCAAAATTTTAGCCTTCTATCTCAATTTGTTCGAAAGATAGCGTGATTACAACAGACAGACGGATAGACGGAAATGGAAATGAATATATATACTTTGTTGGGTCTGACATGAGTATTTCGAGGAGTTACAAACGGAATGACAAAATTAATATACCCTCCATAGTATGGTGGAGGGTATAAAAGAAATAAATATTCATGGCAAAGATTATAATATACCGTCGGTTTTACAAATTTTTGAATAGCCTGATCTTATTTTTCAGTTATAAGCTTTAATTTGAGTGTTAAGAACTTATATGATATAGAACATCTATAATAGACCCATATGAAAACTCAGCTTAATTTCTGGTATTGTAAAGAGCTTAGCAACATTTTCCATTCAAACGAGTTGTCATTTGGAATTTGTGTTTCCAACGTTTAGGATACCGTGCTGCGTGGTATTTAGTGTCGCCCACCTTTTAATTGAGGGCAGAATGATTTCTGAACAGTCAAAGATAATTTCTCTTTTACATCCATTACCGTGAGAATAGAATTAATTTTTTGTCATTTAAATTGTGCATTGGAGAGCACATAAAATCCATATTTTTATACCCTCCACCTTGGAAAGGAGGGTATATTTACTTTGTCATTCTGTTTGTAACATCCTCAAATATTCGTCGTAGACCCCATACAGTATATATATTCATAATCAGCATAAAAATCTAAGTCGATTTAAGGATGTCCGTCTGTCTGTCTGTCTGTCTATTGAAATCACGATACAGCCCACATTATTTGACGTAGAGCGCCAACATTTAGCAGAGCAATTTGTATTGTGTCTAGGATGGTTGGTATTGAAAATGATATACATATCGGTCCACGTTCTGGTATAGTCCCCATATAACGGTACCTCCCGATATTCGATATTTTGATGTTTCATGCCACATTTTTTCACGGATTTGTCTGAAAATTGGTATTGGGTCCCTGTGCGTGTGGCAAAACATTGCATGTATAGGTCCACGTTTTGGTGTAGCCCCCATATAACGGTACCTCCCAATATTCGGTATTTTGATGATTTTTGACACATTTTTTCAAGAATTTCTCTGAAAATTGGTAGTTGTAAATCATGATGGGTCCCAGTTCGTGTGGCGAGTCATTATAATTATAGGTCCACGTTTTGGTATAGCCCCCATATAACGGTACCTCCCGATTTTCGGTAATTGGATGAGTTTTGCTATATTTTATCTCGGATTTGTCTGAAAATTGGTATTTGTAGGTCATAATGGGTTCTAGCTCCTTTGGCGAAATATTGCATGTGTAGGTCCACGATTTGGTATAGCCCCCATATAACGGTTCCTCCCGATATTCGGCATTTTAATGGTTTTTGCCACATTTCTTCTCATGTTCCCTTTACCCTAAGGTTGAGGGTATTAAAAGTTTGGCCCGGCCGAACTTAATGTTTTTTACTTGTTTATCATAATATAAAGGTAAGGTCAGATTGAGCAAATATTTGACGAAAAAGTTCAAATATATCTTTGCCACAATCTGACTACAAAGTATTTTTGTAGGGCAAACACAAAAACAGCTGATTTCGAGAAAACAAAGTTATTTGCCTGCAATGAAAATTTTGATGAAGTAAATTGTGGCCACAATTTGAACACCTGTAATCAAATATTTTCCTCTATTTAGAGTAAACATTTATTTGACCTTACAATGGTTTTGTAAGAGAAAACAGTGATAAATAACAGCTGTTGCATCACTATTGTCAGCTTTTTATACCCTCCACCATACAATGGAGGGTATATTAACTTTGTCATTCCGTTTGTAACTCCTCGAAATACTCATGTCAGACCCAACAAAGAATATGTATTAGTGATCAGCGTAAAATTCTAAGTCGATCTAGCCATGTCCGTCTGTCTGTCTGTTGTAATCACGTTATCTTTCGAACGAATTGGGAGAGAAGACTAAAATTTTGCACACGTGTATATTTTTCCAGTACGCAGGTTAAGTTTGTAAATGGGCCATGTAGGTCCACGTTTTCATATAGCCCTCATATAACGGTACCTCCCGATATTCGGTATTTTATGGATTTTAGCGACATTATTCACCGGAATCGTTTCAAATTTGGTATTTAAAGTTCGAAATGGGTACTACAGCCTATGACAGGAAATTATCTGTGCAGGTCCACGTCTTCGTATAGCCCCCATATAACGGTACCTCCAAAAATTCGGCATTTTGATGATTTTAGCGTCATTATTCACCGGAATTGTTTCATATTACGTATTTAGAGTTCGTAATGGGAACTACAGTCTATGATAGGATATTGTCTATGCAGTTCCAGGTCTTCGTATAGGCCCCATATCTCAGTACCTCCGTATATTCGGTATTTTGAGAGTTTAGGTACAATACCCACCGAAATTGTTCGAGATGTCGTATTTGACGTTCGTAATGGATGCTATAGCCTGTGACAGAAAATTGCTGGTCCAGGTCTTCGCGCCGATATTACGGTACCTTCCTACATACAATATTTTGATGATTTTAGCTACATGTAGCTATGTAGGTCCACGTCGTATAGACCCCAACATAACGGCTATATTCGGTATTTTTTAAATTTTAACAGAATTTTTTAAGTTTAAGTTAAAATTTTATTTTTTGAACATTTCCAAATTCGTTCATCGTTCACTTTTCTGAAGCAATTTGGAATTTACACATTATATTACTATATTAATACTGCAAATGCATTGCAGATAACAACAACATACAAATATCTTTTTGTACGTTATACTAAACCTTTTCAGCGAATTATTTTAGTTTTAATTCCTAACATTTTATTTGTAATTTGAGAATGATGTTTGTAATTCAAATTATTTACTTTTTTAAATAGAGAATTCCAATTGTAATTCTATTTAATTTTATTCGAACTGCAAAAGGAATTATTAGAATTACAAATAGAATTCTCGATTTACAACTGGATTGAAATTCAATTCAACTAGACATATTCGAATTATAAACGCAATAATTTGAATTACAAATGTATTTCTCGAATTACAAATGGAATGTGACCAATTTACAACTGAAAAGTTGTATATTAAAATCCCAAGAGGCGTTGATCTCTAAAAGCGTTTTTATTTCATATACGACATTGACAACATTGACATGTAAAACAGCTGTGCAGATAAACCATGGCCCAATTATTAGGTCATCCGATTAGCCCAGGTGGTTTCACCCGTTTTGTCAAAATATATTTGTTTATTGTTTTGAAATTCGCCGAAAAAAATGACAAGTTGTCATCACACAATAGGCCTGTCTGGTTATTTTCCTGCAGTAATTGTCCAGCAGTTTCTTACTCAGAGTTTAATTATCTCTTGCTAGGAAAAAAGAAATGAAGTACACACTAAAATTTAAAATGAGCCATAAAACTAAACAATTAAGGTGAGAATACATAAAAGGTTTTTTGACTGGTTTAAGTCATCGGTTGGCTTTTTCGGAAAAGAACAAAGGCCAATATCGAACTAAATCAACCTAAAACACCTTTGTCAAAAGCCAGTCAAAAAAGTCTTTTATCTACTCTTAGGCTTGTCATTATCAAAATATATGTATATGTTTTAAATGTGCTTACCCAAATATAAATCACCGGAAGGAGAAGAAGAAAAATAGAAAATGATCGCAAGAAGAAAAGCACTGTCAAAATTCCTCTCTCGAGTCACTCGCTTTTGCAGAACTTTTGTGTTAAAAGTAATAATTGTTACCAATTTTTGGGTAAACAGACACACCTAATTCTGTTCTGGCTGCTTGACTGCAAATGTGATTTTTTCTCCATTCTAAAGTACGAAAACGCAAGGGCAAAATGGAGCACAAATTGTCAAAAGTATTTTCATTGAAACGTCTTGCTTTCTGTTTAATTTTATTACTATGCTCGTGTGCTTTGTTTCGTATGCATTGCTTTGTTTTTCCCTTAGATGTTTACAAATTCGCCACAAAAAAGATAAACTGAGGCGAATTATTATTCGCTTCAGAAGAAATTTTGACAGTTCGAGGAAGTAAAACAGCTGATTTTAAGCCAATTCGCCTTTTACACGACCTAATAAATGGGCCTTGAGATAAACGTTTACCTACCAAAAGTATTCGTGTCATAAGGCGAGTTTAGATGCAAACAAAATGGGCAAAAAATGGGTCGTATTTTTGGCTGTTGGAACCGGTTCCGGAGTAATACAAGAAAAATTGTATTTTTGTACCAGTACTTTTTGAAAAATCGCTGAAAACTCGAAAATTGACCCCATATAGGATATAAAGATGTCCATACTACATTATGCATCAGTATAGTATAATTCCAAATGCCTTTTCTATAACTCGTCTAGCTTTATAGTTAGAAATTCTCTGAATTGCATTCATATTGCGAACACTGAAAGGTTTTAATATATTAGGTGTCATAGCGAATGCATCATCCGCAACAAGAACATAAGGAACTGAAACTGTTCTGCCTGGTAATGGTTCTGGTGGTGGTAAATTTAATTTTTCGTTAACCAGACCTTTATTAAATTACGTTTTTCGGAAAACTCCACCGTCTGATATTCTTCCATTGGACCCAACATCAATATATAAAAAATTGTAGGAAGCATCTGCAATAGCCATGAGACTGTGAGTTCCTATAATAATAGATTAAAATAATAATAATTGATTACAATATAGGTAAAGTTATAAACTTGCCTTTATAGTTGTAGTCAATGCTTCCTGAATGAGAAGGCGCTGTCATAACGACATGTTTGCCGTCTATACACCCAATACAGTTTGGGAAATTCCACTTCTCATAAAATTTTTCCGATACTGCCTGCCATTCTTTTTCCGTTGAAGGGACCTGTATAAGCAATACAAATTTATCGAGGTTATTACTTAACACAAAGAATTCTATTCTTTTTATACCCTCCATTATACTATGGAAGCTATATTAACTTTGTCATTCCGTTTGTAATTTTTTGAAATAGTCACATAAATCGGCCCATGCTTTCCTATAACCCCGATATAGCAGTACCCTCCCAATATTATATAGTATTTTATTTTCGAAGTCATGATGGGTTCTACGTCCTCTTACCAAACCTTGGTGGAGGGTATTAAAAGTTCGGCCAGACCGAACTTACGCTGTAGTTAATAGTTTACCTTTAAATAATCAGGCTGTAGAACCTTATAAATAGCATCGCAAACCTCAGGAATGGTAGTTGAAATAGTGTTGTGAGGTATATGGAATATGAATTGCAGAAAACGGAAACTGTTTCCAAGTATCGGCTCACGTATTAAGGAGTCCATGATAGAAACATTATAGATTTCATCTCAATTATACGCAAACACACCAAATTGTCAAAATCTGCCGCGTTCATCCTGAAGAAATTTTTATAGAGCCCGCATTTGAGTCAGTAATTTTACGCAACATCCTTTCTCCTTTCTTTGACGCAACCATTCTCGAAGCCATTGTCTTTTCTTTCTATTTTTCATAGTTTCGTCCTCTTTCACAGCAATATATGATGCCACCACAGCATAAAATCAAAAGCGCCTCTTCCTGCTGCACAATTTCTTTTAAAGATTTCGACCAAACAATTTTTTGTTTTTTGACCGTTAGATCAAACTGCTTTTTATTCAAATATATTTTCCAAATATGACCGTATGTTAAACATGTTTTCTCATTGCTTAATTTGCCACTATTTGATGGGTGTTTGAACAAACAAAATTTGTCAAATAAGTGTGAGCAATGTGAACACAAAATCAACTCTGTATGAAAACATCATTTTTTTGGGAAAATATGATAAAACACATTTGGGTTAAATATTTGCCCAATGTGACCTTACATTAATGCAATGACGATTAAACAAATGTTCGGTCCAGTGTTATTTTCTAGTATTCGTAATTTTTTTCATGTTTCTGCCACAATTTCCGACTGAATGAGTTCCAGTTTGACAATTCGGAGTTTATTTCATTCTAACCAATATTCTCTCGGGGGTTACAAATTCAATAGATTAAAATGTTTTCTTTTCTGGCCACACATTGGTTGGAAAAGTGGACTTGGGGGTACACAATGTGCAGACTATACTTATATATATATACGAAATTAGTATAAAAAATATACTTAAAATGTAAAATATATTTGAAATTGGGTTGTACCCTTATCCGGGGGTTATAAGGTATCTTAAAAGTTTATAATAAATGTCCATTTCATAATAAATGTCCAATTCGCTCTACTATTTTGCATCACTTATATTCGGTATTTCACTGATTGCGGTCACAATGAATTTCGGATTTTCAGTTCTCATTGGACTGATTATTGTCATGTGAATGAAGTATGTCCACGTTTTGAAATGAGCCATAACCTTTGTCGGTCATTTTTGTTTGTTTAAATGTGTTCGCATTTTCCATCTGAAGCACGTTAAATTTTTTTTCGATTTTTCCCCTATTTCAGAATTTTTGAAATGATTTTTTTAGATTTTGAAAAAAGTAATTAAAATATTGATTTGATGGTCATCCAAAATGCTAGAATTCTTCCCTGTACTTAACTCTTTTCTCAGGGGTGTCAATTGGCTTCAATTGTGTGATTAGGAATTTTTCTCTATTTTGGGTCATTTGAACCGCTAAATATTTTTCGATCATCTCCACAAGCAAGATACCCCTCTTTATGTCCAAATTTAGACTCATCTATTTGATTTGCTTGTCTACGATATTTGGCTATATTCGTCAACGGAATCAGCATACCAGCATTAATTACGGATATCGCCTGTAATTAAAGCTGGAATTTTTCACACAAAAGTTGTGGTCCATTCTGCCCGCTGTCCTACACTCTCATTTCATGCGAGATTTCGTGTGCTTTGTTTTATGTTTGTGATCTTTATAACGGCTGCAAAATCAGGAACATATTTAGTTGTTGCGGACATCTTTAAAATAATAGGTATAGCTCTTCTGAGTCTAACCCTATCCTTGTCAAAATTTTCGTGAGGATCGGACGATAATTGCAATCTGTATATAATATACTATCGGTATCTAGGTAACGGTCAGAATTTACCGTTTCGTCTATTTGTGATTTCGTCAGGATTAAAAATATTCGTGTCCGACGTGTTGTATTCAAAACAATTTCACACGAAAGTTGTGGTCCGTTTTGGAGTTAAATATAATCCAATAGTCATTCAAAATGCTAGACTTCTTCCCTGTCCTAAACTCTCTTCTGATGCGAAATTCCGTGTCGATTAGTTTTCAATTGCGGCCTGTAGAGCGACTACAAAGTAGAAACATTTAATTTTTTTAGTCCATTTGAACCTCTAAATGTACATCTTAAGTACGATAGGCTTTAATTCTGACTCTAACGCTACGCCATATAATTTCGTGACGATCAGACGATAATTGCGACATGCATATTATACCCTTAAAGCGTAGGTTCCGGAGTAAAACAAGAAAAATTGTATTTTTGTACCAGTACTTTTTGAAAAATCGCTGAAAACTCGAAAATTGACCCCATATAGGATATAAAGATGTCCATACTACATTATGCATCAGTATAGTATAATTCCAAATGCCTTTTCTGTAACTCGTCTAGCTTTAGACAAACGATAGTTAGAAATTCTCTGAATTGCATTCATGTTGCGAACACTGAAAGGTTTTAATATATTAGGTGTCATAGCGAATGCATCATCCGCAACAAGAACATAAGGAACTGGAACTGTTCTGCCTGGTAATGGTTCTGGTGGTGGTAAATTTAATTTTTCGTTAACCAGACCTTTATTAAATTACGTTTTTCGGAAAACTCCACCGTCTGATATTCTTCCATTGGACCCAACATCAATATATAAAAAATTGTAGGAAGCATCTGCAATAGCCATGAGACTGTGAGTTCCTATAATAATAGATTAAAATAATAATAATTGATTACAATATAGGTAAAGTTATAAACTTGCCTTTATAGTTGTAGTCAATGCTTCCTGAATGAGAAGGCGCTGTCATAACGACATGTTTGCCGTCTATACACCCAATACAGTTTGGAAAATTCCACTTCTCATAAAATTTTTCCGATACTGCCTGCCATTCTTTTTCCGTTGAAGGGACCTGTATAAGCAATACAAATTTATCGAGGTTATTACTTAACACAAAGAATTCTATTCTTTTTATACCCTCCATTATACTATGGAAGCTATATTAACTTTGTCATTCCGTTTGTAATTTTTTGAAATAGTCACATAAATCGGCCCATGCTTTCCTATAACCCCGATATAGCAGTACCCTCCCAATATTATATAGTATTTTTATTTTCGAAGTCATGATGGGTTCTACGTCCTCTTACCAAACCTTGGTGGAGGGTATTAAAAGTTCGGCCAGACCGAACTTACGCTGTAGTTAATAGTTTACCTTTAAATAATCAGGCTGTAGAACCTTATAAATAGCATCGCAAACCTCAGGAATGGTAGTTGAAATAGTGTTGTGAGGTATATGGAATATGAATTGCAGAAAACGGAAACTGTTTCCAAGTATCGGCTCACGTATTAAGGAGTCCATGATAGAAACATTATAGATTTCATCTCAATTATACGCAAACACACCAAATTGTCAAAATCTGCCGCGTTCATCCTGAAGAAATTTTTATAGAGCCCGCATTTGAGTCAGTAATTTTACGCAACATCCTTTCTCCTTTCTTTGACGCAACCATTCTCGAAGCCATTGTCTTTTCTTTCTATTTTTCATAGTTTCGTCCTCTTTCACAGCAATATATGATGCCACCACAGCATAAAATCAAAAGCGCCTCTTCCTGCTGCACAATTTCTTTTAAAGATTTCGACCAAACAATTTTTTGTTTTTTGACCGTTAGATCAAACTGCTTTTTATTCAAATATATTTTCCAAATATGACCGTATGTTAAACATGTTTTCTCATTGCTTAATTTGCCACTATTTGATGGGTGTTTGAACAAACAAAATTTGTCAAATAAGTGTGAGCAATGTGAACACAAAATCAACTCTGTATGAAAACATCATTTTTTGGGAAAATATGATAAAACACATTTGGGTTAAATATTTGCCCAATGTGACCTTACATTAATGCAATGACGATTAAACAAATGTTCGGTCCAGTGTTATTTTCTAGTATTCGTAATTTTTTTCATGTTTCTGCCACAATTTCCGACTGAATGAGTTCCAGTTTGACAATTCGGAGTTTATTTCATTCTAACCAATATTCTCTCGGGGGTTACAAATTCAATAGATTAAAATGTTTTCTTTTCTGGCCACACATTGGTTGGAAAAGTGGACTTGGGGGTACACAATGTGCAGACTATACTTATATATATATATATATATACGAAATTAGTATAAAAACAAGTAAGCAAAGGCTACAGTCGAGCGGGGCCGACCGTTTAATACCCTACAACACTATAATAAATGATACAGTTTATATAGGCGAGATACTCGAAAGAATTCCACAAGATATTGTGACAAATAATAAAAGAAAACCATCAGGTTTCGTTCTCTAATTTTCGAATAATAGCAACTTAAACTAATTTGCACTTTTCAATTTATTGTTAGATGTTGCACGTTAATGGTCTTCCTAGATCTGGAACCAATATTTCCCAAAGACCTGTAATCTACACAGAAGTGGCAAAAGATTAACATTTATTATTGGTTTTTTACTGAATCGCAACGAAATCAGCGTTAACGAAATAGTCAGAAGTGCGTCTTTCCTGTATTTGTGAATTCTCCAAAAAGTCACCGGAATGGACATTTTCGTATTTTGTCTACAAAAGTTGGCAAACTATTTCACACATTGAATATTTTTGGGATGGCCATCCAAAACTGCTTGGCTTTTGCAAAGTCCGGTAACCCCCATCCAAATGTGCGTGAGGATCGGGCAATAATTACGACCTGTTCACAAATTTTGCAGTTTTTTGGTCCATTTCAACCCCTAAATATATGGCGATCATCTCCAAAAAGAGTAGGCTTCTATTCTGACCCTCATCTTATCCCCATGCAAAATTTCGTAAGGATCGGGCCATAAATGCGATCTGTATATGATATCCTGATATCCTAACTACTTAGTTTTGTTAGCTGTAGAAATATTACCAAATGTTTAATTCAAAATGAAAATATGCCAAAAATATGACAAAATTGAAAAATATGAGAAAATTTTACAAAATCAATATTTTCATCTTTAGAGAGATATTTTTATGCGATTTTTTAGACGTTGTTTCTTTCCTGCCAAGAGGCCATTCTAAATTAATGAGAACTGTCGAAATCAGTTCAGCCGTTCTCGACATATAAGAGATCTTTCAAGCATATATTCTTTGATAGACATATATATCGCACATATTTTGCTATATATCCGTTTTGTTGGATGTTAACATCAATGTAAAGGTCAGAAGTAACCTTGTCGTGGCTTTGTGATTTTGCCGGGATTTAAAATATTCGCGGTTTAATGAAAAATTTTGAATTTTTTCAACACAAAAGATATGGTCTATTTTACCCGCTAAATATTATCCGATGACCACCCAAATTGGTAGGCTTCTTCCCTGTCCTAAACTCTAGCTACATGCGAAATTCCGCGTCGATTGGTCTATAATTGCGACCTGTACAGCTACTGCAAAATCCGACATTTTTTCAGTATTTGGTCCATTTCAGCCCCTAAACATTTGGCGATCATCTCCAAAAGAAATAGGGTTCTATTCTGACCTCAACCCCACTTACATTCTAAATTTCGTGAAGATCGGGCCATAATTGCGACCTGTAGAGTGATTACAAATTAACATGGACAGACGGACAGACGGACAGACGGACGGACGGACATACATAGCTAGATCGACTCAGCTCGGCGAGCTAGGAAGATCCATATATACTTTCCTATGTGGGAAACCAATATTTCGAGGTGTTACATAATTTTTGGCCCAATCAAACTTATAATACCCCCAACACATAGTGTTGTAGGGTATAAATATACTTAAAATGTAAAATATATTTGAAATTGGGTTGTACCCTTATCCGGGGGTTATAAGGTATCTTAAAAGTTTATAATAAATGTCCATTTCATAATAAATGTCCAATTCGCTCTACTATTTTGCATCACTTATATTCGGTATTTCACTGATTGCGGTCACAATGAATTTCGGATTTTCAGTTCTCATTGGACTGATTATTGTCATGTGAATGAAGTATGTCCACGTTTTGAAATGAGCCATAACCTTTGTCGGTCATTTTTGTTTGTTTAAATGTGTTCGCATTTTCCATCTGAAGCACATTAAATTTTTTTTTCGATTTTTCCCCTATTTCAGAATTTTTGAAATGATTTTTTTAGATTTTGAAAAAAGTAATTAAAATATTGATTTGATGGTCATCCAAAATGCTAGAATTCTTCCCTGTACTTAACTCTTTTCTCAGGGGTGTCAATTGGCTTCAATTGTGTGATTAGGAATTTTTCTCTATTTTGGGTCATTTGAACCGCTAAATATTTTTCGATCATCTCCACAAGCAAGATACCCCTCTTTATGTCCAAATTTAGACTCATCTATTTGATTTGCTTGTCTACGATATTTGGCTATATTCGTCAACGGAATCAGCATACCAGCATTAATTACGGATATCGCCTGTAATTAAAGCTGGAATTTTTCACACAAAAGTTGTGGTCCATTCTGCCCGCTGTCCTACACTCTCATTTCATGCGAGATTTCGTGTGCTTTGTTTTATGTTTGTGATCTTTATAACGGCTGCAAAATCAGGAACATATTTAGTTGTTGCGGACATCTTTAAAATAATAGGTATAGCTCTTCTGAGTCTAACCCTATCCTTGTCAAAATTTTCGTGAGGATCGGACGATAATTGCAATCTGTATATAATATACTATCGGTATCTAGGTAACGGTCAGAATTTACCGTTTCGTCTATTTGTGATTTCGTCAGGATTAAAATAAAAATATTCGCAGTTTAATCGAAAATTTTACTTTTATTTAACACAAATGTTATGGTCTATTTCACCCACTAAAATATTACCCGATGACCATAAAAATTGGAAGGCTTCTGCTCAGTCCTAAGCTCTAGCCACGTGCTAACTTCCGCGTCGATTGGTCTATAATTGCGACCTGTAGAGCAACTACAAAATCAAGAAAATTTTCAGTTTTTGGTCCACTTCAACCCCTAAATATTATGCGATCATCTCCAAAAACAATAGGGTTCTATTCTGACCCCATCCCCACATCCATTTTCAATTTCGTGGGCCATAATTGCGACCTGTAGCGTGATTACAAACAGGTAAGCAAAGGCTATAGTCGTGCGGGCCGACTATGTGATACCCTACAACACTACAATATGTTCGAAGTCTTCCTTTATCCAAATCCATTTGGAAGGTTTCGTTTTTGAAATAATTTCAAAGAGCCCTGCACATATGTTACCCTCAGGTTTTTGACTCGAAGAAATTGGCCAATATTCACGTACTCCGACGTGTTGTATTCAAAACAATTTCACACGAAAGTTGTGGTCCGTTTTGGAGTTAAATATAATCCAATAGTCATTCAAAATGCTAGACTTCTTCCCTGTCCTAAACTCTCTTCTGATGCGAAATTCCGTGTCGATTAGTTTTCAATTGCGGCCTGTAGAGCGACTACAAAGTAGAAACATTTAATTTTTTAGTCCATTTGAACCTCTAAATGTACATCTTAAGTACGATAGGCTTTAATTCTGACTCTAACGCTACGCCATATAATTTCGTGACGATCGGACGATAATTGCGACATGCATATTATACCCTTAAAGCGTAGGTTCCGGAGTAAAACAAGAAAAATTGTATTTTTGTACCAGTACTTTTTGAAAAATCGCTGAAAACTCGAAAATTGACCCCATATAGGATATAAAGATGTCCATACTACATTATGCATCAGTATAGTATAATTCCAAATGCCTTTTCTGTAACTCGTCTAGCTTTAGACAAACGATAGTTAGAAATTCTCTGAATTGCATTCATATTGCGAACACTGAAAGGTTTTAATATATTAGGTGTCATAGCGAATGCATCATCCGCAACAAGAACATAAGGAACTGGAACTGTTCTGCCTGGTAATGGTTCTGGTGGTGGTAAATTTAATTTTTCGTTAACCAGACCTTTATTAAATTACGTTTTTCGGAAAACTCCACCGTCTGATATTCTTCCATTGGACCCAACATCAATATATAAAAAATTGTAGGAAGCATCTGCAATAGCCATGAGACTGTGAGTTCCTATAATAATAGATTAAAATAATAATAATTGATTACAATATAGGTAAAGTTATAAACTTGCCTTTATAGTTGTAGTCAATGCTTCCTGAATGAGAAGGCGCTGTCATAACGACATGTTTGCCGTCTATACACCCAATACAGTTTGGAAAATTCCACTTCTCATAAAATTTTTCCGATACTGCCTGCCATTCTTTTTCCGTTGAAGGGACCTGTATAAGCAATACAAATTTATCGAGGTTATTACTTAACACAAAGAATTCTATTCTTTTTATACCCTCCATTATACTATGGAAGCTATATTAACTTTGTCATTCCGTTTGTAATTTTTTGAAATAGTCACATAAATCGGCCCATGCTTTCCTATAACCCCGATATAGCAGTACCCTCCCAATATTATATAGTATTTTTATTTTCGAAGTCATGATGGGTTCTACGTCCTCTTACCAAACCTTGGTGGAGGGTATTAAAAGTTCGGCCAGACCGAACTTACGCTGTAGTTAATAGTTTACCTTTAAATAATCAGGCTGTAGAACCTTATAAATAGCATCGCAAACCTCAGGAATGGTAGTTGAAATAGTGTTGTGAGGTATATGGAATATGAATTGCAGAAAACGGAAACTGTTTCCAAGTATCGGCTCACGTATTAAGGAGTCCATGATAGAAACATTATAGATTTCATCTCAATTATACGCAAACACACCAAATTGTCAAAATCTGCCGCGTTCATCCTGAAGAAATTTTTATAGAGCCCGCATTTGAGTCAGTAATTTTACGCAACATCCTTTCTCCTTTCTTTGACGCAACCATTCTCGAAGCCATTGTCTTTTCTTTCTATTTTTCATAGTTTCGTCCTCTTTCACAGCAATATATGATGCCACCACAGCATAAAATCAAAAGCGCCTCTTCCTGCTGCACAATTTCTTTTAAAGATTTCGACCAAACAATTTTTTGTTTTTTGACCGTTAGATCAAACTGCTTTTTATTCAAATATATTTTCCAAATATGACCGTATGTTAAACATGTTTTCTCATTGCTTAATTTGCCACTATTTGATGGGTGTTTGAACAAACAAAATTTGTCAAATAAGTGTGAGCAATGTGAACACAAAATCAACTCTGTATGAAAACATCATTTTTTTGGGAAAATATGATAAAACACATTTGGGTTAAATATTTGCCCAATGTGACCTTACATTAATGCAATGACGATTAAACAAATGTTCGGTCCAGTGTTATTTTCTAGTATTCGTAATTTTTTTCATGTTTCTGCCACAATTTCCGACTGAATGAGTTCCAGTTTGACAATTCGGAGTTTATTTCATTCTAACCAATATTCTCTCGGGGGTTACAAATTCAATAGATTAAAATGTTTTCTTTTCTGGCCACACATTGGTTGGAAAAGTGGACTTGGGGGTACACAATGTGCAGACTATACTTATATATATATACGAAATTAGTATAAAAAATATACTTAAAATGTAAAATATATTTGAAATTGGGTTGTACCCTTATCCGGGGGTTATAAGGTATCTTAAAAGTTTATAATAAATGTCCATTTCATAATAAATGTCCAATTCGCTCTACTATTTTGCATCACTTATATTCGGTATTTCACTGATTGCGGTCACAATGAATTTCGGATTTTCAGTTCTCATTGGACTGATTATTGTCATGTGAATGAAGTATGTCCACGTTTTGAAATGAGCCATAACCTTTGTCGGTCATTTTTGTTTGTTTAAATGTGTTCGCATTTTCCATCTGAAGCACATTAAATTTTTTTTTCGATTTTTCCCCTATTTCAGAATTTTTGAAATGATTTTTTTAGATTTTGAAAAAAGTAATTAAAATATTGATTTGATGGTCATCCAAAATGGTAGAATTCTTCCCTGTACTTAACTCTTTTCTCAGGGGTGTCAATTGGCTTCAATTGTGTGATTAAGAATTTTTCTCTATTTTGGGTCATTTGAACCGCTAAATATTTTTCGATCATCTCCACAAGCAAGATACCCCTCTTTATGTCCAAATTTAGACTCATCTATTTGATTTGCTTGTCTACGATATTTGGCTATATTCGTCAACGGAATCAGCATACCAGCATTAATTACGGATATCGCCTGTAATTAAAGCTGGAATTTTTCACACAAAAGTTGTGGTCCATTCTGCCCGCTGTCCTACACTCTCATTTCATGCGAGATTTCGTGTGCTTTGTTTTATGTTTGTGATCTTTATAACGGCTGCAAAATCAGGAACATATTTAGTTGTTGCGGACATCTTTAAAATAATAGGTATAGCTCTTCTGAGTCTAACCCTATCCTTGTCAAAATTTTCGTGAGGATCGGACGATAATTGCAATCTGTATATAATATACTATCGGTATCTAGGTAACGGTCAGAATTTACCGTTTCGTCTATTTGTGATTTCGTCAGGATTAAAATAAAAATATTCGCAGTTTAATCGAAAATTTTACTTTTATTTAACACAAATGTTATGGTCTATTTCACCCACTAAAAATATTACCCGATGACCATAAAAATTGGAAGGCTTCTGCTCAGTCCTAAGCTCTAGCCACATGCTAACTTCCGCGTCGATTGGTCTATAATTGCGACCTGTAGAGCAACTACAAAATCAAGAAAATTTTCAGTTTTTGGTCCACTTCAACCCCTAAATATTATGCGATCATCTCCAAAAACAATAGGGTTCTATTCTGACCCCATCCCCACATCCATTTTCAATTTCGTGGGCCATAATTGCGACCTGTAGCGTGATTACAAACAGGTAAGCAAAGGCTATAGTCGTGCGGGCCGACTATGTGATACCCTACAACACTACAATATGTTCGAAGTCTTCCTTTATCCAAATCCATTTGGAAGGTTTCGTTTTTGAAATAATTTCAAAGAGCCCTGCACATATGTTACCCTCAGGTTTTTGACTCGAAGAAATTGGCCAATATTCACGTACTCCGACGTGTTGTATTCAAAACAATTTCACACGAAAGTTGTGGTCCGTTTTGGAGTTAAATATAATCCAATAGTCATTCAAAATGCTAGACTTCTTCCCTGTCCTAAACTCTCTTCTGATGCGAAATTCCGTGTCGATTAGTTTTCAATTGCGGCCTGTAGAGCGACTACAAAGTAGAAACATTTAATTTTTTTAGTCCATTTGAACCTCTAAATGTACATCTTAAGTACGATAGGCTTTAATTCTGACTCTAACGCTACGCCATATAATTTCGTGACGATCGGACGATAATTGCGACATGCATACTATACCCTTAAAGCGTAGTGTTGAGGGGTGCACAAATTTAGAAAATTTTCAATTCAAAATTGTAAGTCAAATTGAAAAAATCGCATGCGATAAAAAATATGACATAAATTGAAAACAAGTAAAAAAGCTGTAAGTTCGGCCGGGCCGAACTTTTAATACCCTCCACCATTTGGTACAAATTTGGCAAATTCCAAAAAATAAAACCCGTTAAAAATTCTGTTAAAATCTTAAAAATACCAAATGCTTATACGACGACGTGGGCCTGCATAGGCAACTTTTGTCATAAATTATTACAATATTTAAATGCGAAACTTGAAGAAAAATATGTTTATAATGTAGCTAAAATCGTCAAAATTCCGAATATGTGGGGTACCGTTATATGGGGGCTATACGAAGACGTGGACCTGCACAGACAATTTTCTGGCATGGGCTGAAGTATCCATTACGAACTTCACATACGAAATTTGAAACAATGCCTGTAAATAACGTCGCTAAAATCATTAAAATACCGAATATCGGGGGGTACCGTTATATGGGGGCTATATGAAGACGTGGACCTACATGGCTCATTCTTTGACTTTGGATGAAGTATCCATTACGAACTTCAAATACCAAATTTGAAATAATTCCGGTAAACAAAGTCGCTAAAATCATCAAAATACCGAATATCGAGGGGTACCGTAATATGGGGGCTATATGAAGACGTGGACCTACATGGCTCGTTTTTTGATTTAGGATGTAGTATTCATTACGAACTTCAAATACCAAATTTGAAACGATTCCGGTAAACAATGTCGCTAAAATCATCAAAAAACCGAATGTCGGGGGGTACCGTTATATGGGGGCTACAGGAAGACGTGGACCTGCACAGATAATTTTCTGTCTTAGGCTGTAGCATCCATTACAAACCTCAAATGTCAAATTTGAAATAATTCCGGTGAATAATGTCGCTAAAATCATCAAAATACCGAATATCGGGAGGTACCGTTATATGGGGGCTATATGATAACTTGGACCTACATGGCCCATTTACGAACTTAACCTGCCTACTGGGAAAAAATACATGTGTGCAAAATTTTAGCCTTCTATCTCAATTTGTTCGAAAGATAGCGTGATTACAACAGACAGACAGACAGACGGACAGACAGACAGACATGGCTAAATCATCTTAGAATTTTACGCTGATCAAGAATATATATACTTTGTTGGGTCTGACATGAATATTTCGAGGAGTTACAAACGGAATGACAAAATGAATATACCATCCATAGTATGGTGGAGGGTATAAAAATGAAGCCAAAGATATTCAGTCATGTATTGGTATATTTTCATCGACTTTCTTAGATTTTATCCTTTTTTGGTCAGATACCATTCCGAATTGAGGGGATTTGTAAAAATCGGCTCAGCGGTTCTTGACTTATAAGCAGATTTAATAAGATCTCTTTCTTTTACATATATATTGTTCCTATTTTGCTATATATATCCACTTTCTTGGCTATCAGCATCGCTTTAATGGTCAGGGATGACCTTTTAATGTATTTGTGATTTGGCTGGGGTTAAAAATATTCGCGGTTTAATGGCAATTTTTCTATTTTCTTATATAAAAGATAGGGTCTATTTTAGCCGCTAAATATTGTCCGATGGCCGCCCAAATTGGTAGGCTTCTGCCTCCTCCTAAACTTTAACTCCATGTAAATTCGCGTCGTTTGGTTCATAATTGTTGCCGACAGAGCAAATGCAAAATCAGGAAAATTTTCTTTTTTTGGTCCATTTCAACCCTTAAATATTTTGCAATCATCTGCCAAAACAATAGAGTTCTATTCTGACCCTAACCCCACCTCCATTTTCAGTTTCGTGAGGATCGGGCCATAATAGCTTGATTACAAATTAACATGGACAGACAACGGACGGACATACATAGCTAGATCGACTCAGCTCGGCGAGATAGGAAGATCCATATATACTTTCCTATGTGGGATACCAATATTTCGAGGTGTTACATAATTTTTGGCCCAATCAAACTTATAATACCCCCAACACAAAGTGTTGTAGGGTATAAAAACACTACAAATGTACATTCGAAAATAGTAAGTCAAAATGGAAATAAGTAAGAAAAGGCTATAGTCGTGCGGGGCCGACCATGTGATACCCTACAACAATACAACGTGTTAGAGGCCCTATTATGTCCAGATTTATTTTGGAAGATTTCGCTTTTGAAATTATGTCATTTTGACCAGTGACATTTGCCCTATATTTACGAACTCCGTTGTGCTCTTTGTTGTTGTGGTCCATTTTACAGCTAAATATAATCCAATGGTCATACAAAATGCTAGACTTCTTCCCTACGATATTTGGCTATATCAGCATAAAAAGTCAGAAGATCGCCTTTTTGTGTATTTTTTTTTTTTTTTTTTTTGTGTATCGCCTGTAAGTAATGTTGGTATTTTTCACACAAAAGTAGTGGTCCATTCTACCCACTTTTCTAAACTCTAACTACGAGATTTCGTGTCCCTTGGTTTCTATTTATGGCCTTTATAAGTGCGGACATCTTTGAAAACAATAGGTCTAGCCCTTCTGAGCCTAACCCTACCCTTGTGGAAATTTTCGTGAGGATCGGACGATAATTGTAATCTGTATGTAATAATCCCAACCTGTGTTGTTAGGTAAAAAAATATTACAAAATATACACTTCAATATTATGAGTCAAATTGAAAAATCGCATGCGATAAAAAATATGAAAAAATAAAAAAATGTCACAAAATACTACATAATCTATATTAACATCATTATTGGCATCTTTTTATGCGATTTTTTTACATTTTATTTTTTGATGACAAGAAGGCAAAATCGATCCAGCCATCACCCACTAAATATTACCCGATGACCTTCAAAATTGAAAAGCCCTAAGCTCTAGCCACATGCTAACTTCCGCTTCAATCGGACTATAATTGCAACCTCTAGAGCAACTGCAAAATCAGAAATTTTTCCAGTTTTTGGTTCATTTCAACCCCTAAATATTATGCGATCATCTCCAAAAGAAATAGGGTTCTATTCTGACCTTAATCTTACCTCCATTTTCAATTTCGTGAGGATCGGGCCATAATTGCGACCTGTAGAGTGATTACAAATTAACATGGACAGACGGACGGACGGACATACATAGCTAGATCGACTCAGCCCGGCGAGATAGGATGATCCATATATACTTTCCTATATGGGAAATCAATATTTCGTGGTGTTACATAATTTTTAGCCCAATCAAACTTATAATACCCCCAACACAAAGTGTTGTAGGGTATAAAAATATGCAATATAAAACATTACTACTTACTAAGAAAATTTCAAATTTCACATTTTTCCGCGATTTTTTCGTTTTTTTTTTTTTTTTTTTTGATTTTATCCTTTTCTTCCACGGAACAATTCTGAATTTGTTTGAATCGTTAAAATCAGATAAGCGGTTCTTGAGTTATAAGTGTAGTAATAAACACAGCATTCTTTTATTTAGATTAAAAAAAATAGGCGTGGTTAGTTCCTCAGCCGCCAAATACTTAGGGTTGGATGGGAAGTCAACAGTATCTCGTGTAATAATTTTAAAACCGATATCTTCATTATTTTGGCAAATATAAGGATTTTAGATAAATCGAAATAGTGGGCGTAAAAGTAGGTGTGGTCAATATTTTTTTTAAAAACCTAATTCAGGGTATGACGAACGTTTGTGCAAAAAAATAATGCAAATCGGTCCAGCCGTTCTCAACTGATTCCATTACAAACGAACAACAATTGATTTTCATATATGGCATTTTCAGATTAAATTAAACCTTTTGGAATTCAAATGAAACTTTTTGCAGTGGAATTGAAACTTTTTGCAGTGGAAATGAAACCTTTTGCAGTGGAAATGAAACCTTTTGCAGCGGAAATGAAACCATTTGCAACCGAAATGAAACCTTTTGTAACCGAAATGAAAATTTTGCAAATCAAACGAAACTTTTAGTTTTTAGAAGGAAAAATAACAAAACATTTTTATTTTTAGTAGGTTTAAAATTAAATCAACTATTTATAACTAACTAGCTGAACCCGGTGCGCTTCGCTACCTCTTTTGATTTTATATGCATTCAAAATTTTATTTACGAATATATGTTGGATAAAGAAAAACATATTTAAAAATTAAACAAGTAAGCAAAGGCTACAGTCGAGCGGGGCCGACCGTTTAATACCCTACAACACTATAATAAATGATACAGTTTATATAGGCGAGATACTCGAAAGAATTCCACAAGATATTGTGACAAATAATAAAAGAAAACCATCAGGTTTCGTTCTCTAATTTTCGAATAATAGCAACTTAAACTAATTTGCACTTTTCAATTTATTGGTAGATGTTGCACGTTAATGGTCTTCCTAGATCTGGAACCAATATTTCCCAAAGACCTGTAATCTACACAGAAGTGGCAAAAGATTAACATTTATTATTGGTTTTTTACTGAATCGCAACGAAATCAGCGTTAACGAAATAGTCAGAAGTGCGTCTTTCCTGTATTTGTGAATTCTCCAAAAAGTCACCGGAATGGACATTTTCGTATTTTGTCTACAAAAGTTGGCAAACTATTTCACACATTGAATATTTTTGGGATGGCCATCCAAAACTGCTTGGCTTTTGCAAAGTCCGGTAACCCCCATCCAAATGTGCGTGAGGATCGGGCAATAATTACGACCTGTTCACAAATTTTGCAGTTTTTTGGTCCATTTCAACCCCTAAATATATGGCGATCATCTCCAAAAAGAGTAGGCTTCTATTCTGACCCTCATCTTATCCCCATGCAAAATTTCGTAAGGATCGGGCCATAAATGCGATCTGTATATGATATCCTGATATCCTAACTACTTAGTTTTGTTAGCTGTAGAAATATTACCAAATGTTTAATTCAAAATGAAAATATGCCAAAAATATGACAAAATTGAAAAAATATGAGAAAATTTTACAAAATCAATATTTTCATCTTTAGAGAGATATTTTTATGCGATTTTTTAGACGTTGTTTCTTTCCTGCCAAGAGGCCATTCTAAATTAATGAGAACTGTCGAAATCAGTTCAGCCGTTCTCGACATATAAGAGATCTTTCAAGCATATATTCTTTGATAGACATATATATCGCACATATTTTGCTATATATCCGTTTTGTTGGATGTTAACATCAATGTAAAGGTCAGAAGTAACCTTGTCGTGGCTTTGTGATTTTGCCGGGATTTAAAATATTCGCGGTTTAATGAAAAATTTTGAATTTTTTCAACACAAAAGATATGGTCAATTTTACCCGCTAAATATTATCCGATGACCACCCAAATTGGTAGGCTTCTTCCCTGTCCTAAACTCTAGCTACATGCGAAATTCCGCGTCGATTGGTCTATAATTGCGACCTGTACAGCTACTGCAAAATCCGACATTTTTTCAGTATTTGGTCCATTTCAGCCCCTAAACATTTGGCGATCATCTCCAAAAGAAATAGGGTTCTATTCTAACCTCAACCCCACTTACATTCTAAATTTCGTGAAGATCGGGCCATAATTGCGACCTGTAGAGTGATTACAAATTAACATGGACAGACGGACAGACGGACAGACGGACAGACGGACAGACGGACGGACGGACATACATAGCTAGATCGACTCAGCTCGGCGAGCTAGGAAGATCCATATATACTTTCCTATGTGGGAAACCAATATTTCGAGGTGTTACATAATTTTTGGCCCAATCAAACTTATAATACCCCCAACACATAGTGTTGTAGGGTATAAATATTGCACTAATTTAATGCGTTAATAAACAAAATCATTACAAAAGCAGTAACATTACATGCATACACGAAGGGTTTGTCCTTCGGATTTATTTATTTCATAGCAAATACCAAGCGAGCAGTAAACTGCAATCTTTTGAAGTTGAGTGGCATTTCTATTGCAATTAGTGAATTCGAGATAGCAACATGCTTCGCCGTAATAAGCGTATTTCAAATAAATTGTTGTGTTGTTTTTTAGTGTTAGCCTAAGGCGTTGTGGGTCAATGGTTCTTATTAAAATCATATCACAATCTGATCCGATTTAAATATAATTTTAAAAAAATTACTTTTACACCAAACTCCGCCACACCTTTCATATTTCATTGAAATTGATGCGTCAAATATGTGAAATCGGCCGAGAATATATATATGGGAGCTATATCCAAATCTTAACTAATTTCCAATTAATTCATCACATTTATTATTATAACCAAATTCCACCACACATTCTGAATTTCATTGGAATCGGTCATATATATCGTGTTTGGTGCATAATATGTATGAAATCGGCCGAAATATATATGTTAGCTATATCCAAACCTCAACTGATTTCAATATAATTCGGCAATTTTTGCTGGTGCCAGATTTTGTAATAATCACATCTGGAAGCTATAATCACATCTGAGCGTATTTGAATATAATTTGTCAAATTTATTTTTGTATCAAATTTAGCCACTCATGCCGAATATCGTTGGAATCGGAAATACGTATCGTGTTTTGTGCATCAAATATGTGAAATCGGCGGAAAATATATATGGGAGCTATATCCAAATCTGAACCGATTTTAATATAATTTAAATAACCGATTTCAATTTAATTTGACAAATTCATTTTGGCTCCCAATACCGTTACTTATTTTTAATTTCATTACAATTGGAAATACATGTCGTGTTTGGTCCACCAAATACATGAAATCGGCCGAAAATGTATATGGGAGCTATATCCAAATCTGAACCGATTTCAATATAATTTGGGAAATCAATTTTTTAGATAAAATCCATCACACGTTTCAACTTTCATTGAAATTGGGGATACATAGCGTGTTTGGTGCATCAAATGCTTGAAATCGGTCGAAAATATATACAGGAGCTATATCCAAATCTGAACCGATTTCAATATAATTTGACAAATTTTTTTTCGGCTTAAATCCCGTCACACATTCCAAATTTCATTGGAATCGAACATTCATATTGTGTTTGAGGCATCAAATGAACGAAATCGGTCGAAAATATATATGGGAGCTATATCCAAATCTGAACCGATTACAATATAATTTGGCAAACTTATTTTTGTTCCAAATTCCGTTACGTATTCCAAATTTGGAGACTGTATCTTCAACCAATCAATAGATATGTGCATATAAAATCTAAATTTTTGGGAGGTACCTCCGATTCTGATGCTATATCTCCAGTTCCAAGTGGAAATTCAAAAATGTATATAGCCTATGTTACTTTCAGGCGATGTTGCAGTATATATGGAAATTTTCAGGAAAATCTATTCAGCGGTTTTCGAGTCCATAAATTACAAACAAACAAACAAACATACAAACATTTTCCTCTTTTATATATATATATATATATATATATATATATATATATATATATATATATATATATATATATATATATCTATAAAAGAGGAAAATGTTTGTATGTTTGTTTGTTTGTTTGTTTGTTTGTTTGTTTGTTTGTTTGTTTGTTTGTAATTTATGGACTTGAAAACCGCTGAATAGATTTTCCTGAAAATTTCCATATATACTGCAACATCGCCTGAAAGTAACATAGGCTATATACATTTTTGAATTTCCACTTGGAACTGGAGATATAGCATCAGAATCGGAGGTACGTCCCAAAAATTTAGATTTTATATGCACATATCTATTGATTGGTTGAAGATACAGTCTCCAAATTTGGAATACGTAACGGAATTTGGAACAAAAATAAGTTTGCCAAATTATATTGTAATCGGTTCAGATTTGGATATAACTCCCATATACATTTTCGGCCGATTTCATGTATTTGGTGGACCAAACACGACATGTATTTCCAATTGTAATGAAATTTAAATTGGGAGCCAAAATGAATTTGTCAAATTAAATTGAAATCGGTTCAGATTTGGATATAGCTCCCATATATATTTTCGACCGATTTCATGTATTTTATGCACCATACACGATATGTATGTTCGATTCCAAAGAAATTTGGAATATGTAACGGGATTTTGATTAGAAAATAAATTAGTCAAATTATATTAAAATCGGTTCAGATTTGGATATAGCTCCCATATATATTTTCCGCCGATTTCACACATTTGATGCACGAAACACGATACGTATTTCCGATTCCAACGAAATTCGGCATGAGAGGCTAAATTTGGTACAAAAATAAATTTGACAAATTATATTCAAATACGCTCAGATGTGATTATAGCTCCCAAATATATACTCAGCCGATTTCACATATTTGATGCACCCAAAGCGAGAGAGACAAAATCTGGCACCAGAAAAAATTGCCAAATTATATTGAAATCAGTTGAGGTTTGGATATAGCTAACATATATATTTCGGCCGATTTCATACATATTATGCACCAAACACGATATATATGACCGATTCCAATGAAATTCAGAATGTGTGGTGGAATTTGGTTATAATAATAAATGTATGATAAATTAATTGCAATTAGTTAAGATTTGGATATAGCTCCCATATATATATACTAGCTGAACCCGGTGCGCTTCGCCACCCCTTTTGAAATTATATGCCTTCAGAATTTCATAAACAAATATATGTTAGCTTAAAAAAAATAAAACAATTTTAAAAAATAAAAAAAAATCGCAATACTGTAATGCGTAAATAAACAAATAGCTCGGTCTACCAACGCGTGAACATTACAGGAACAGCTGACCATGAGAAAAGCAGGAACATGCCAAATTTTGTCCGCATATACGAAGGGTTTGTCCTTCGGATTTATTAATTTCATAGCAAATGCCAAGCGTGCAGGAAACTGCAATCTTTAGAAGTTGAGTGGCATTTCTGTTGCAATTAGAGAATTCGTGGTAGCAACATTCTTCCCCGTAATAATCGTATCCTCAATTTAATTGATGTGTAGTTTAATACTGTTGGCCTAATACGCTTCTTAATAAAACATATCCCAATCTGAACCGATTTCAATTTAATTCTACAAAATTTACTTTTACTACAAATTCCGTCACACCTTCCATATTTCATTGAAATTAGTGCGTCAAATACGTGAAATGAAATCTTAACCGATTTCTAATTAATTTGTCAAATATATTATTGTAACCAAATTCCGCCACAAATTCTGAATTTCATTGAAATCGGTTATATATATTGTATTTGATGCATAACATATATGACATCGGCTGAAGTATATATATGGTAGCTATTCTGAAACCTCAACCGATTTCAATATAATTTGGCAATTTTTTTTGGTACCAGTTTTCGTCCCTCTGTCCGAATTTCTTTGGAATTGGACGTACACATCGCGTTGGGTGCATCAAATATGTAAAATCGGCCGAAATATATGTGGGAGCTATATCCAAATCTGAATCGATTTCAATAAAATTTGACAAATTTACTTTTGTACCAAATTTAGTTACTCATACCGAATTTCATTGGAATCGGACATGCTTATTGTGTTTGGTGTATCAAATATATGAAATCGTCCGAAAATATATATGGCAGCTATATCCAAATCTGAATCGATTTTAATATAATTTCAAAAATTCATTTGTGAACCAAATTTTGGCACTCATACCGAATTTCATTGGAATCGGACATGTGTATCGTGTTTGGTATCGAATATATGAAATCGTCCGAAAATATATATGGGAGCTATATCCAA
The DNA here is from genome assembly GCF_030504385.1 of Musca domestica. Lineage (NCBI taxonomy): Eukaryota > Metazoa > Arthropoda > Insecta > Diptera > Muscidae > Musca > Musca domestica. The sequence continues at coordinate 700,237 of NW_026712376.1, read as the reverse complement.
ATCAGAACCGATTTCAATATAATTTCAAAACTTTATTTGAGACCCAAATTTAGGCACTCATACCGAGTTTCATAGGACTCGGACATACGTATCGTGTTTTGTGCATCAAATACATGAAATCGGCCGAAAATATATATGGGAGCTATATCCAAATCTGAATCGATTTCAATAAAATTTGACAAATTTACTTTTGTACCATATTTAATCACTCATACCGAATTTCATTGGAATCGGACATGCTTATCGTGTTTGGTGTATCAAATATATGAAATCGTCCGAAAATATGTATGGGAGCTATATCCAGATCTGAACCGATTTCAATATAATTTCAAAAATTCATTTGTGAACCATATTTAGGCACTCATACCGAATTTCATTGGAATCGGACATGCGTATCGTGTTTGTGTATCAAATATATGAAATGGTCCGAAAATATATATGGGAGCTATATCTAAATCTGAACCGATTTCAACATAATTTCAAAAACTCATTTGTGAACCAAATTTAGGCACTCATGCCGAATTTCATTGAACTCGGTTATACGTATCGTGTTTTGTGCATCAAATACATGAAATCGGCCGAAAATATATATGGGAGCTATATCCAAATCTGAATCGATTTCAATAAAATTTGACAAATTTACTTTTGTACCAAATTTAGGCCCTCATACCGAATTTCATTGGAATCGGACATGTGTATCGTGTTTGGTGTATCAAATATACGAAATCGTCCGAAAATATATATGGGAGCTAAATCCAAATCTGAACCGATTTCAATATAATTTGACAAGTGTATTTTCGGATCAAATCCCGTCACACATTCCAAATTTCATTGGAATCGAACATTCACATTGTGTTTGAGGCATCAAATGAACGAAATCGGTCGAAAATATATATGGGAGCTTTATCCAAATCTGAACCGATTACAATATAATTTGGCAAACTTATTTTTGTTCCAAATTCCGTTACACATTCAAATTTTGAGACTGTATCTTTAACCGATCAATTGATATGTGCATATAAAATCTAAATTTTTGGGAGGTACCTCCGATTCTTATGCTATATCTCCAGTTCCAAGTGGAAATTCAAAATGTATATGGCCTATGTTACTTTCAGGCGATGTTGCAGTATATATGGAAATTTTCAGGAAAATCTATTCAGCGGTTTTCGAGTCCATAAATTACAAACAAACAAACAAACATACAAACATTTTCCTCTTTTATAGATATAGATATATTCTCGGCCGATTTCACATATTTGACGCACCAATTTCAATGAATTATGAAAGGTGTGGCGGAGTTTTGTGTAAAAGTAATTTTTTAAAATTTATATTTAAATCGGATCAGATTGGGATATGATTTTAATAAGAACCATTGACCCACAACGCCTTAGGCTAACACTAAAAAACAACACAACAATTTATTTGAAATACGCTTATTACGGCGATGTATGTTGCTATCTCGAATTCACTAACTGCAATAGAAAAACCACTCTACTTAAAAAAATTGCAGTTTCTTGCACGCTTGGTATTTGCTATGAAATAAATAAATCCTCCGTGTATGTATGTCATGTTACTGCTTTTGTAATGATTTTGTTTATTAACGCATTAAATTAGTGCAATATATATTTTTTTTTTTTTTAATTTTTAAATTTGTTTTTCTTTATCCAACATATGATTTTGAATGCATATAAAATCAAAAGGGGTAGCGAAGCGCACCGGGTTCAGCTAGTTTATAGATATAGATTATACCCTACAACACCATGTGTTGGGGGTATTATAAGTTTGATTGGGCCAAAAATCATGTAACACCTCGAAATATTGATTTCCAACATAGGAAAGTCTATATGGATCTTTCTATCTCGCCGAGTTGAGTCGATCTAGCTATGTATGTCCGTCCGTCCGTCCGTCTGTCCATGTTAAATTGTAATCACTCTACAGGTCGCAATTATGGCCCGATCCTCACGAAATTGAAAGGTCAGAATAGAACCCTATTTCTTTTGGAGATGATCGCATAACATTTAGGGGTTGAAATGAACAAAAAACTGAAAAAATTTCTGATTTTACAGTTGCTCTAGAGGTTGCAATTATAGTCCGATCGATTTTGACAAATTTTGCCAATTCAGAATGCCTTCTTGACATCAAAAGATAAAATGTAAAAAAATCGCATAAAAAGATGCCAATAAAGATGTTAATATAGATTTTGTAGTATTTTGTGACATTTTTTTATTTTTTCATATTTTTTACCGCATGCGATTTTTCAATTTGACTCATAATATTGAAGTGTATATTTTGTAATATTTTTTTACCTTACAACACAGGTTGGGGTTATTATATACAGATTACAATTATCGTCCGATCCTCACGAAAATTTCCACAAGGGTAGGGTTAGGCTCAGAAGGGCTAGACCTATTGTTTTCAAAGATGTCCGCACTTATAAACGTCATAAATAGAAACCAAGGGACACGAAATCTCGTAGTTAGAGTTTAGAACAGTGGGTAGAATGGACCACTACTTTTGTGTTAAAAATACCAACATTACTTACAGGCGATACACAAAAAAAAAAAAAAAAAAAAAAAATACACAAAAATGCGAATTTCTGCCTTTTTATGCTGATATAGCCAAATATCGTAGGGAAGAAGTCTAGCATTTTGGATGACCATTGGATTATATTTAGCTGTAAAATGGACCACAACAACAAAGAGCACAACGGAGTTCGTAAATATAGGGCAAATGTCACTGGTCAAAATGACATAATTTCAAAAACGAAATCTTCCAAAATAAATTTGGACATAATAGGGCCTCTAACACGTTGTATTGTTGTAGGGTATCACATGGTCGGCCCCGCACGACTATAGCCTTTTCTTACTTGTTAAATAGATGTAATTCTCAAGAGAATATTGGTTGAGAACTTAGATTGGGGATGTACGTATATACCAAATAAACTCCGAAATGTCAAACTGGGACTCATTCAGTCACAAATTGTGGCAGAAACATGAAAAGAATTGGGAATATTGGAAAGAAGCACGGACCGAACATTTGTTTAATCGTTATGGAATTATTCTATGATGAAAACAAGTAAGCAAAGGCTATAGTCGTGCGGGGCCGACCATGTGATACCCTACAACACTACAATATGTTAGGAGCACCCTTATGTCCAAGTTCATTTTGGAAGATTTCGCTTTTGAAATTTTGTCATGGAGCACTGTCCAGATATTGCCCTTACCATTTTGACCAGGGACATTTGCGCACTCCGTTGTGCTGTTAGTTGTTGTGGTCCTTTTTACAGCTTCCCTATCCTTAACTCTCTTCTCAGGCATGTCGATTGGCTTCAATTGTGTGATCACTAATTTTTTTCTCTTATGGTTTTGGATCATATCCAAAAGCAAGAAGCTGTTCTGCATCTACAAATGTAGACCCATCTATATGATTTGCTTGTCTACGATATTTGGCTATATTCGTCAGCGAAATCAGCATAAAAAAGCCAGAAGTTCGCCTTTTTGTGTGTTTCGGATCCCGCCTGTAATTAATGCTGGCATTTTTTTCACACAAAAGTAGAGGTACATTCTACCCGCTGTCCCTTGGTTTCTATTTGCAACCTTATAACGGCTGCAAAATAAGGAACACTTTTAAGGGGTTGGTCCATTTCAACCCCTAAATATATTGCGGTCATCTTTGAAAACAATAGCTCTTCTGAACCTAACCCTACCCTTGTGAAAATTTTCGTGAAGATCAGACGATAATTGCAATATGTATATAATAACCCCAACCCGTGTTGTAAGGTAAAAAAAAATTACAAAATGTACATTTCAATATAAGCCAAATTGAAAAAATCGCATGCGATAAAAAATTTTTTCAGTTTTTAGTCAATTTCAACCCCTAAATATTATGTGATCATCTCCAAAAGAAATAGCCTCACCTCCATTCTAAATTTCGTGAAGATCGGACCATAATTGCGACCTGTAGTGTGATTACAAATTAACATGGACAGACGGACGGACGGACATACATAGCTAGATCGACTCAGCTCGGCGAGACAGGAAGATCCATATATACTTTCCTAAATATTTCGTGGTGTTACATAATTTTTGGCCCAATCAAACTTATAATACCCCCAACACATAGTGTTGTAGGGTATAAAAAGCAAATAAAATTAACAGAATTCAAAGCCCATACCGGGGCAGACTAAATGTAAAATTAATGTTAAAGCTCAAAAGCTCTGAACTAATGATTACAACTAATTCTAATAATACCAGCTCACGAGGATGTCGTTAAATAGCATTTTTCTCCAAAAACGTTCTCACCAACTCTGTGTTTTCCACATCGGTTTCTTAGGCACCAAAAAACGCATAAAAAATAGTATTCTGCAAGTAAGGGAGACCTTTCTGTTCTTGAGGTAAGCCCAGGTAGATATTTTTAGAGACATCTTTCCCCAATACTATTGAGCAACTCCATGGAAGGTAGAAAGAAGTGTCAGCTACATCTTCGACATCGTATTTCTTTCAAAGTTCCCCTGGAATGCAATGAGCTTTTGGTATTTCTAGGCGTCGATCATGGCTTTTCTTCAGCTTTATGGTGAGTGTTCGAACCTCGCTATGTCTAACGGTGAATTGCAATTCGTAGTCCGGTATTTCGTAGTCCGTTCGAAAAGGCAGCCTTTGATATGGTGGTGCAATGTAGCTCTCACCGCAATTCGGGCTCAGTAAGATTCGGACAATGTGTTTCTCGTCATCAACCCCAGGACGATGTATCAGAATTTGGGCTGTCATCTGAAGCCACTGATATTTGGACAACAGACACGACACACTTCAGGGTTACGACAATCTTCCAAGGTGTGTGATAGCCCCAGGCAGTTAACACACACCTTATTTTGCCGCACATACTTCATTTTGTCATGCCTGTTGTCGTCTTTAAGTCGACTACCCTAACATGCCCATCTGGGCCGGGATACACCTTGGCTACACGCCCCAAACGCCATTCTGTTGGACTTCCCATCTCCTGTGACAGTACAACTAAGTCATTTAGTTTTAGATTTTGTGATGGCTGTTTCCATTTGATCCTTTTGTGGAGTTCATTCAAGTAGTCGGATTTCCATCGACGACAGAACTCCTGCTGCATAACTTTTAACTTACGCCATCGGCTTAGCAAAGATGTTTTGGTTGGAATTTCTTCGGGTTCGGGTAGGGGACAGTAAGGTTGAGCCAATCAGAAAATGGCCAGGCGTAAGAGCGGTTAGGTCGTCAATATTTTCCGACTGTGGGGTCAATGGGCGTAAATTTAGGCAGGCCTCAATAGCTGCTAACATTGTACTAAATTCCTCGTAGGTATAATGTATTTGATCTGCAATATTTTTCAGGTGAGTTTTGCAACTTTTAACACACGCCTCCCATAAACCTCCCATATGTGGGCCAGTAGCTGGTATAAAATGCCATTCAAGATGTTGATGGGCGTATTGTGATATGGCTTTATCATTCAACTTCAAGACGGTTCTTTTAAAGTTTGCCTTAATCTCTCGAGCAGCAACAACGAAATTTCTACCATTGCACTATGGTTTTTTACGTTTATTTTGGCATAAACTCTAGTTTTAAAGCTATTGAATTGAAGTTTGGTTTGTATACATTTTTTATGCTCCCAAGATGACCTACCAATTTTCATATGATTTGGGGCACTATTTCATATAGCTGCTATATAGCCGATCTGGCCGATTTGCCTCAACTATTTTGTTTATGAAGCTATTGAAGTGAAATTTGGTTTGTATTCATTTCTTATGCTCCCAAGATTATCTACCAATTTTCATATGATTTGGGACACTATTTCATATTGCTGCTACATATTCAATCTGACCGATTTGACCCAAGCCATTTTGAATGTTTAGTTTTAAATCGCTCTAATTTACGGTTGCACTTTGGCAAATGTTTTTTTATATAATTAACAAAATCTTTAACTTGTTTTGATTTCAAACGCATTTGGTCTTCATTTAAACTGATATTATTGATATTCTCTAACACATATTTCACAAGTGCATCTTCTGAGCGATTGTTGCTGCTCCAAATTTCAATAAGCGCTGCATGGGCAAACACATGTTTATTTGCAAAACACGTGTTGGCACAAAATAGAACAAAAAAAGCTGGTTACACATTAATTAACACACTTTTGTTAATAACTTGGCATCTATACCTTTTTGCAATGCTTTGCCATTCACAAGTTACACTCCACGGAACACAACTACAATTCATAAATCTATATCTATAAAAGAGGAAAATGTTTGTATGTTTGTTTGTTTGTTTGTTTGTTTGTTTGTTTGTAATTTATGGACTCGAAAACCGCTGAATAGATTTTCCTGAAAGTTTCCATATATACTGCAACATCGCCTGAAAGTAACATAGGCTATATACATTTTTGAATTTCCACTTGGAACTGGAGATATAGCATCAGAATCGGAGGTACCTCCCAAAAATTTAGATTTTATATGCACATATCTATTGATTGGTTAAGGATACAGTCTCCAAATTTGGAATACGTAACGGAATTTGGAACAAAAATAAGTTTGCCAAATTATATTGTAATCGGTTCAGATTTGGATATAGCTCCCATATATATTTTCGACCGATTTCGTTCATTTGATATCTCAAACACAATATGAATGTTCGATTCCAATGAAATTTGGAATGTGTGACGGGATTTCATCCGAAAATAAATTTGTCAAATTAGATATAAATCGGTTCAGATTTGGGTATAGCTCCCATATATATTTTCGGCCGATTTCAAGCATTTGATGCACCAAACACGCTATGTATCCCCAATTTCAATGAAATTTGAAACGTGTGATAGATTTTATCTAAAAAATTGATATCCCAATTTATATTGAAATCGGTTCAGATTTAGATATAGCTCCCATATATATTTTCGACAGATTTCATGTATTTGATGCACCAAACACGCTATGTATCTCTAATTTCAATGAAATTTGGAATGTGTAGCGGAAATTAAAACAAATATACATTTGTCAAATTATATTAAAATCTGTTCAGATTTGGATATAGCTCTCATACATATTTTCGACCGATTTCATGTATTTTATGCACCATACACGATACGTATTTCCGATTCCAACGAAATTCGGCATGAGTGGCTAAATTTGGTAAAAAATAAATTTGACAAATTATATTGAAATACGCTCAGATGTGATTACAGCTCCCATATATATACTCAGCCGATTTCACATATTTGATGCACCCCAATCTGGCACCAGAAAAAATTGCCAAATTATATTGAAATCAGTTGAGGTTTGGATATAGCGAACATATATATTTCGGCCGATTTCATACATATTATGCACCAAACACGATATATATGACAGATTCCAATGAAATTCAGAATGTGTGGCGGAATTAGGTTATAATAATAAATGTGATAAATTAATTGGAAATTAGTTAAGATTTGGATATAGCTCCCATATATATATTCTCGGCCGATTTCACATATTTGATGCACCAATTTCAATGAAATATGAAAGGTGTAGCGGAATTTGGTGTAAAAGTATTTTTTTTAAAACTATATTTAAATCGGATCAGATTGGGATATGATTTCAATAAGAACCATTGACCCACAACGCCTTAGGCTAACACTAAAAAACAACACAACAACTTATTTGAAATACGCTTATTATGGCGAAGTATGTCGCTATCTCGAATTCACTAATTGCAATAGAAATGCCACTCTACTTAAAAAAATTGCAGTTTCACGCTTGGTATTTGCTATGAAATAAATAAATCCAAAGGACAAACCCTTCGTGTATTCATGTCATGTTACTGCTTTTGTAATGATTTTGTTTATTAACGCATTAAATTAGTGCAATATATTTTTATACCCTACAACACTATGTGTTGGGGGTATTATAAGTTTGATTGGGCCAAAAATTATGTAACACCTCGAAATATTGGTTTCCCACATAGGAAAGTATATATGGATCTTCCTAGCTCGCCGAGCTGAGTCGATCTAGCTATGTATGTCCGTCCGTCCGTCTGTCCGTCTGTCCATGTTAATTTGTAATCACTCTACAGGTCGCAATTATGGCCCGATCTTCACGAAATTTAGAATGTAAGTGGGGTTGAGGTCAGAATAGAACCCTATTTCTTTTGGAGATGATCGCCAAATGTTTAGGGGCTGAAATGGACCAAATACTGAAAAAATGTCGGATTTTGCAGTAGCTGTACAGGTCGCAATTATAGACCAATCGACGCGGAATTTCGCATGTAGCTAGAGTTTAGGACAGGGAAGAAGCCTACCAATTTGGGTGGTCATCGGATAATATTTAGCGGGTAAAATAGACCATATCTTTTGTGTTGAAAAAATTCAAAATTTTTCATTAAACCGCGAATATTTTAAATCCCGGCAAAATCACAAAGCCACGACAAGGTTACTTCTGACCTTTACATTGATGTTAACATCCAACAAAACGGATATATAGCAAAATATGTGCGATATATATGTCTATCAAAGAATATATGCTTGAAAGATCTCTTATATGTCGAGAACGGCTGAACTGATTTCGACAGTTCTCATTAATTTAGAATGGCCTCTTGGCAGGAAAGAAACAACGTCTAAAAAATCGCATAAAAATATCTCTCTAAAGATGAAAATATTGATTTTGTAAAATTTTCTCATATTTTTTCAATTTTGTCATATTTTTGGCATATTTTCATTTTGAATTAAACATTTGGTAATATTTCTACAGCTAACAAAACTAAGTAGTTAGGATATCAGGATATCATATACAGATCGCATTTATGGCCCGATCCTTACGAAATTTTGCATGGGGATAAGATGAGGGTCAGAATAGAAGCCTACTCTTTTTGGAGATGATCGCCATATATTTAGGGGTTGAAATGGACCAAAAAACTGCAAAATTTGTGAACAGGTCGTAATTATTGCCCGATCCTCACGCACATTTGGATGGGGGTTACCGGACTTTGCAAAAGCCAAGCAGTTTTGGATGGCCATCCCAAAAATATTCAATGTGTGAAATAGTTTGCCAACTTTTGTAGACAAAATACGAAAATGTCCATTCCGGTGACTTTTTGGAGAATTCACAAATACAGGAAAGACGCACTTCTGACTATTTCGTTAACGCTGATTTCGTTGCGTTTCAGTAAAAAACCAATAATAAATGTTAATCTTTTGCCACTTCTGTGTAGATTACAGGTCTTTGGGAAATATTGGTTCCAGATCTAGGAAGACCATTAACGTGCAACATCTACCAATAAATTGAAAAGTGCAAATTAGTTTAAGTTGCTATTATTCGAAAATTAGAGAACGAAACCTGATGGTTTTCTTTTATTATTTGTCACAATATCTTGTGGAATTCTTTCGAGTATCTCGCCTATATAAACTGTATCATTTATTATAGTGTTGTAGGGTATTAAACGGTCGGCCCCGCTCGACTGTAGCCTTTGCTTACTTGTTTTTTTTTATACCCTACAACACTATGTGTTGGGGGTATTATAAGTTTGATTGGGCCAAAAATTATGTAACACCTCGAAATATTGGTTTCCCACATAGGAAAGTATATATGGATCTTCCTAGCTCGCCGAGCTGAGTCGATCTAGCTATGTATGTCCGTCCGTCCGTCTGTCCGTCTGTCCATGTTAATTTGTAATCACTCTACAGGTCGCAATTATGGCCCGATCTTCACGAAATTTAGAATGTAAGTGGGGTTGAGGTCAGAATAGAACCCTATTTCTTTTGGAGATGATCGCCAAATGTTTAGGGGCTGAAATGGACCAAATACTGAAAAAATGTCGGATTTTGCAGTAGCTGTACAGGTCGCAATTATAGACCAATCGACGCGGAATTTCGCATGTAGCTAGAGTTTAGGACAGGGAAGAAGCCTACCAATTTGGGTGGTCATCGGATAATATTTAGCGGGTAAAATAGACCATATCTTTTGTGTTGAAAAAATTCAAAATTTTTCATTAAACCGCGAATATTTTAAATCCCGGCAAAATCACAAAGCCACGACAAGGTTACTTCCGACCTTTACATTGATGTTAACATCCAACAAAACGGATATATAGCAAAATATGTGCGATATATATGTCTATCAAAGAATATATGCTTGAAAGATCTCTTATATGTCGAGAACGGCTGAACTGATTTCGACAGTTCTCATTAATTTAGAATGGCCTCTTGGCAGGAAAGAAACAACGTCTAAAAAATCGCATAAAAATATCTCTCTAAAGATGAAAATATTGATTTTGTAAAATTTTCTCATATTTTTTCAATTTTGTCATATTTTTGGCATATTTTCATTTTGAATTAAACATTTGGTAATATTTCTACAGCTAACAAAACTAAGTAGTTAGGATATCAGGATATCATATACAGATCGCATTTATGGCCCGATCCTTACGAAATTTTGCATGGGGATAAGATGAGGGTCAGAATAGAAGCCTACTCTTTTTGGAGATGATCGCCATATATTTAGGGGTTGAAATGGACCAAAAAACTGCAAAATTTGTGAACAGGTCGTAATTATTGCCCGATCCTCACGCACATTTGGATGGGGGTTACCGGACTTTGCAAAAGCCAAGCAGTTTTGGATGGCCATCCCAAAAATATTCAATGTGTGAAATAGTTTGCCAACTTTTGTAGACAAAATACGAAAATGTCCATTCCGGTGACTTTTTGGAGAATTCACAAATACAGGAAAGACGCACTTCTGACTATTTCGTTAACGCTGATTTCGTTGCGTTTCAGTAAAAAACCAATAATAAATGTTAATCTTTTGCCACTTCTGTGTAGATTACAGGTCTTTGGGAAATATTGGTTCCAGATCTAGGAAGACCATTAACGTGCAACATCTACCAATAAATTGAAAAGTGCAAATTAGTTTAAGTTGCTATTATTCGAAAATTAGAGAACGAAACCTGATGGTTTTCTTTTATTATTTGTCACAATATATTGTGGAATTCTTTCGAGTATCTCGCCTATATAAACTGTATCATTTATTATAGTGTTGTAGGGTATTAAACGGTCGGCCCCGCTCGACTGTAGCCTTTGCTTACTTGTTTTTAAATTTGTTTTTCTTTATTTTCTATATCTATAAAAGAGGAAAATGTTTGTATGTTTGTTTGTTTGTTTGTTTGTTTGTAATTTATGGACTCGAAAACCGCTAAACAGATTTTCCTGATAATTTGCATGTATACTGCAACATCGCCTGAAAGTAACATAGGCTATATACATTTTTGTAATTCCACTTGGAAGTGGAGATATAGCATCAGAATCGGAGGTACCTACCAAAAATTTAGATTTCGTATGCACATATCTATTGATCGATTACGGATACAGTCTCCAAATTTGGAATGCGTAACGGAATTTGGAACAAAAATAAATTTGCCAAATTATTTTAAAATCGGTTCACATTTGGATATAGCTCCCATGCATATTTTTGGCCGATTTCTAGCATTCGATGCACCAAACACGCTATATATCCCAAATTTCAATGAAATTTGAAACGTGTGATGGATTTTATCTAATAAATTGATTTCCCAAATTATATTGAAATCGGTTCAGATTTGGATATAGCTTCCATATATATTTTCGACCGATTTCGTTCATTTGATGCCCCAAACACGATATGAATGTTCCAAACCAATGAAATTTGGAATGTTTAACGGGATTTGATCCAAAAATAAATTTATCAAATTATATTGAAATCGGTTCAGATTTGGATATAGCTCCCATATACATTTTCGGCCGATTTTATGTATTTGGTGCACCAAACACGATATGAATATCCAACTTTAATGAAATTTAAAATAAGTAAGTATTGAAATCGGTTGAGGTTTGGGTATAGCTAATATATATATTTCGGCCGACTTTATACATGTTATGTACCAAACACGATATATATGACCAATTCCAATGAAATTCAGAATATGTGGCGGAATTTGGTTACAATAATAAATGTGATAAATTAATTGGTCGATTTCACATATTTGACGCACCAATTTCAATGAAATATGAAAGTTGTGGCGGAATTTGGTGTAAAAGTAATTTTTTTTCTTAAATTATATTTAAATCGGATCAGAACGCCTTAGGCTAACACTAAAACACAACACAACAGTTTCCTGCACGCTTGGTATTTGCTATGCAATAAAAAAATTCAAAGGACAAACCCTTCGTGTATGCATGTCATGTTACTGCTTTTCTAATGGTTTGGTTTATTAACGCATAAAAGTAGTGCAATATATATTTTTTTTTTTGTAATAAAAAATAAAATTTTGAATGCATATAAAATCAAAAGGGGTAGCGAAGCGCACCGGGTTCAGCTAGTTTTATATAAAGTTATACATAAACAAAACATTTTACACCTCGTCTTAATTTTACATACCTGCACTAACGTTTTCCATAATTACACATTTTAATTTTTTTCAATTTTGTTAAATCATAAGCACTTGAACTGAGCTGATCTTTACAGCCAGTTGTAGCAAAACAGAGTGACTTTCAAACAGCTTTCTTTAAAAGATCGTCACCAAAAAAAGGGTTATCACCCGCATTCATATTAAATATTTTTTTTTCTAATATGGGTATCTACATTTAGGAAATCAGTTAAATTTCAAAATATGAAATCAAAAAAAAAAAAAAAAAAGGATTTTATGCCAAAAAATCATACTTTTTACCCACAGTGCTTTGTCGGAAAATATTTTATTGGGACAGCCTCGACGAGAAACAAATTGGGTTAATGCTGCCATAAATGCCGGGGTAGAGAGATCGCTTACTGCTTCTAGATGAATCTTTTTAGTAGCGAAGTAGACAAATACTCTGATGTATCTTTTTATAATGCGGCACCCCCGACCGGAAAAGGTTTTCAGCTCAAATGGCCCGGCGAAGTCGACACCAGTGTTGGCAAAGGGTCGACTTAGGGTTACCCTTTCTGGAGGAAGAGCTGACATTAATTGTCTTTCTAGCTTCTTTCGAGCCATTACGCATTTAACACAGTTATGTATGTGCGCCTTTATCGAATTCTTTCCTCGAATGATCCACGATTCTAGACGAATGGTTGCCATCATCAACTGGGGCTCGCCGCGTAACTTCAAATCGTGTATGAAATATACATAAGGTTTTGTGAGTTTGCTGCTCAGAGACAGAATAATTGGGTGTCTTTCACTATAAGTCAATGAAAGGGTTGATCCTAATCGCCATTAGCACGAATAATATTAACCTTATCCTTTAAGGGTGTGAGCGAAAGAAGTGAGCTTTTCCGATGTATAGGTTTCTTTTGGAACAGAACTTTGTATTCCTCAGGAAAGTATCTCATTTGCATAAACCTAATAAGTCGATTTCGTCCAGCCGATAGTTCCTCAGAAGATAGGATTTGGCTGCTATATTTATAGGTCTTTTTCGTGGCAGAATGATTGGCTTTTATGAACCTTTCAACATATCCAAATACATGTATTGCCATTGTATAATTATGTAAATGTTGCAAGTGCGTTTCAGTGTCTTCGAAATACGCAGATCTAGCTATATGTGTCTGAGACGTTTTCATTTCCAGATTAAATTCCGGAATACTTAGAGATGAGGGCCAGAATTTATCTTTGTTTTGGAGCCAACATGGTCCAGACCAGCACAGACTTCTCTCTTTCAATTTTGAAGGAGTCACCCCCGGGTTGCTAGGTCTGCGGGGTTGTCATGTGTTGGAACATGGTACCAATTATTTCCTATTTTCTCTTGAATTTTTGCAACCCTATTTGCAACAAGGGTTGTATACGTGTGTGATGGTTTCCTAAGCCACGATAGGACTATTGTTGAGTCAGACAAAACACTCAGCCGTGATAAAACAGCGTGAACACGTAAAGCCAGTAAAAGAGCGCCACAAAGCTCTAGTCGGGGCGAGGACTGTTCTCAATTGGAGCAACTTTCGTTTTTGAAACCAATAAATTTGAGGCAACAGGTTTTCCACCTATTTTGGGACAGCGGTTTTAGTTGATCATCCCATTGTATTTCATCCAACCAAAGTTGTTGCATAATTATTTTTGCTGTTATAATAACAGGTGCAAGCCACCCTAAAGGGTCAAAAAGTCGTACTATTACCGACAGAACTTCTCTTTTTGTAAACGACTGTTTGTTTGCTATTTTAAGTAAAATGTGTCGGTAGCTGCATTCCGTCTGACTCGAAGCGTTTTGTCTTGCTTTTATCATCAAAATCCAGGAAATCTCCATTGAGAAGATGGTCTCATGGTAAATCTTCAATAAGTTTTTCGCAGATGCAATCCCACTGATTTCAAAATATCTATTAGCTGCTGTTTTGCAGCAATTCCTTCAGGGATCGAGTGCTTGTAGGCATACACTCGATCCCTGAAGGAATTTCTGCAAAACAGCAGCTAATAGATATTTCGAAATCAGTGGGATTGCATCTGCGAAAAACTTATTGAAGATTTACATGTTCTCTTTTAATATCATTGCTCCTATTGGGAATCTATATTCCTAATTTTTGGCCAGTTGTAATAAAATCCGTAGTGCCAGATATGGGGCACAGTTGAAACCGAACGTTACAGTCTTTACCTGATAGTCTTGGATTTTCTCATCAGGAGAAGAACGATATACGATTCGTTGGAAAGTGGCGCGATTAGGATTTACCTGTATTTGTCTATACATTTTTGATATTTCTGCATTGAAGACAAACTTGTACGGACGCCAATTCAATATGAGTGAAATTATATCTTTTTGAAGCATGGGGCCTACATATATCATTCAGATTTTTTAACATTGATTGTTCGTTTCGTAGAAACTGACAAAGAGCCACATATCTATTCGAATTAACCGCCGATTTTGGCGGCTTTTCTGATTTGAAGGGCAACAGTATATAGAGTTCCTTTTCACCGTGGTCTTATATATGTTTTCGCATGTTTGATATTCTTCCGATACAGTTGTTTTCGTGGGAATTTCACAGAAAGGGGCCAATTGTTTGTCGATTAACACTTTCGTACACTGAGATAATCTTACCGATTGTTTTGCGACTGTGTTATTCGCTGGGCCAGTTACGATCCACCCAAAAACCGTTTCCTGGGCTACTAACGATCCTAATATCCCATGTTCTACTACGCCGAGCAGAATCAGTGGGTATACATTTCTTCCTATAAGGATATCAATTGGGCCACTCCTGTAAAATTCAGGGTCCACAAACCTTAAGTTTGGCAAATTGTTTCTTTCTACGTAATTGAAAGAATGTGTGGGAACATTTCCAGTGACGTCAGGGACAACTAATGCATCAATTTCCAATGAAAAAGAAGGCGTTATCACGTTCTCTTGCATCTCGCTAGGCAATTGGCATTGTAGGAAGATTTAAGAGTTTTTGTATCCTTGACGACACAAATGTGTCATCGATTAGAGGTCTAACTTTGTGAGATGTACCATCTCTGACATTTATCACCCAAGCAGTGGCCAGCATTGTCTTATTGCTACAGAGGTATGGTATGTACGTATATTTTCAGGCGAAGAAGGAATTTCCGTGGAATGTACGATTATCGTTTGGCAAGATTGAGCCCTCAAACAATCTCTTGACTTCTTTTCTTGTTGGGAAACATTTGATCTGTGCAAAAATGTATAATGCTTCGAATTGCACTCGGAGCAATACTTTTATCTTGTACAATCTGCTACCACATGGCCGTAAGATAAGCAATTGAGGCAGTGTTTGTCGCGTTTTACTATAGACATTCTATTTTTAAAGTCCATACTTCAAAATCTGGGACAAGATCTCAAAACATGATTTCCCCTGCATAATTTACACTTGGGATTGTTGACTTTTGTATGGTAAACTTTATAGTTTTTCGATCATTCAAGGTTGTGAAACTTCTGCTGCTTTAGATCGCTCGCTGATTCCTGGAGGGCATTGTGATAGGTTAAAAATTTTACGCAATTGATTATTTATAAGAATACGCTTATTTTCATATTGGTGCTTTAGATTATTCCACGCAATATCAAAGTCGTCATCAGTAAGAGGAATATGCTGATTTATCTGTCTCGCTTCCCCGCTTGTCTTTTGAAAAAGATGGTACAATTTTTCTACCGGGCTAAGTTTTTTATTGTTTACATAAATTGCAGTGAACAAATCACGAAAATTCAGCCAATTAAAATAATCTCCATGAAATACTTCTGTATCACATGGTGGGACCGAAATGGAGGAGATGACTTTCTGAGTTGATTTTAAACATGATGTTTTCATTGTTTCTTTGGCGTCTCCAATAAGAGTAAGACATCGCATATAGCTTTTATGAGTTTCAATTTTTTTGTTCTTTACTGTAATTTAGTCTTTTTTCTGATAGTCCAAATCAGAAATACATTTTTTGTACGAAGCTTTCAAATCTTCCCATAAGCTTTCAACTTCCAGCTTCTCTGCCTCTAAGACCATATCGTTGTATTCTTTCAAATTGGTCTCCTTTAGTTGCTGTTCGTATGAAATTATTTCCTCACAGTGAATTAAAAAATCTTCCGTTTCCGCCATGACGCTTGGAGTCAGTTAGGCAAGTATTAAATTTTAAATAAAAATATATATTGCGTTTCTGTTCCGACGGAAGGGAAAGTTTTAAGACGTAGT
This sequence comes from Musca domestica, assembly GCF_030504385.1. Lineage (NCBI taxonomy): Eukaryota > Metazoa > Arthropoda > Insecta > Diptera > Muscidae > Musca > Musca domestica. Next base: position 683,643 of record NW_026712376.1, on the reverse strand, counting down.
TAAAAACATATTTTTCCACAATTTTATTTTTAAACAAGTAAGCAAAGGCTGTAGTCGTGCGGTGCCGAACATGTGATACCCTACAACACTACAATATGTTCGAAGCACCCTTGTATCCAAATCCATTTTGGGAATATTTCGTTTTTGAAATAATGTCAATAGCCCCGCCTAGAGGTTACCCTTAGTTTTTTGACCCGGAGCCAATATTTACATAGTGTTGTTAAGTAATCAAAACAATTTCAAGCGAAAGTTGTGGTCCATTTTACAGTCATCCACAATTCTTCCCTGTCTTTAACTCTTTTCTGATGCAAAATTCCGTGTCGATTAGTTTTCAATTATTGCTTATAGAGCGACTAAAAAATTAGAAAAAATTATTTTTTTTGTCCATTTGCACCTAAAAATGTACATCTTAAGAACAATAGGCTTTAATTCTGACCCTAACCCTATCCCACGCAAAATTTCTACCCTACCCCACGCAAACCGTAGTGTTGGGCGGTGCAGAAATTTAGAAAATTTACAATTCAAAATTGTAAGTCAAATTGAAAAAATCGCATGGGATGAAAAATATGACAAAAATTGACAAAAGATATTCACTTTTTTATTGGTATATATTCCCGCGAATTTCTTAGATATTATCGTTTTGTACCAAATTGATGGGAATTGTGAAAATCGGCCCAACGGTTCTTGATTTATAAGCAGAATAAATAAGATCATTTCTTTTACATATATTATTCCTATTTTGCTATATACCCGATTTCTTGGCTATTATCATCACTGTAATGGCCAGAAGTGATCTTTTACTGTTTTTGAGATTAAGCTGGGATTGAAAATATTCGCGGTTTAGTGGAAATTTTCCTATTTTCTCACATAAAAGATAGGGTCTATTTTACCCGCTAATTATTGTCGCCCAAATTGGTAGGTTTCTGTCCACTCCTAAACTTAAACTGAATGTAAATTTTCGCGTCGATTGGTTCATAATTGTGGCCCAATCAATCTTATAATACCCCCAACACATAGTGTTGTAGTCTTTATGTTCCAGTCTTTATATTTGGTAATTTCAGGAAAATGTTAACGTTTTTACAAGTTTTATGCTCAACTAGGGACAAATCTGAACTAATATATTTTGGTATATTCGACGCAGAGACAAAATGTATTTTAAGACAATTCGAAGACGTGGCTTAATCTTCTCTAAACAGAGACAGCTCAAAGGATAATTCAAAATGTTTTTCAAAAGGAAATCAATTTATTGATCTTTAGTTTTTAAATTCTATAAAAATTTATTTAATTATGCTCCTTCTGAAACTCTGTGACCGATTTATTTATTTATTTTCATGTTCTTCAACGGAAATTTACAACAGTAAGCTCGTTCTGTAATAACAGATATACATACGTATGTTCATTCTTATAAGAATATCGATGGGTGGGACAGTCGATAAAATATTTTTTGCTTAAGTTCCGTTAAGTTAATATTATTATACCCTCCACCTTGGAATAGAGGGTATATTAACTTTGTCATTCCGTTTGTAACATCCTTAAATATTCGTCGTAGACCCCATGAAGTATATATATTCATAATCAGCATAAAATTCTAAGTCGATTTAACGATGTCCGTCTGTCTGTCTGTTGAAATCACGATACAGCCACATTATTTGACGTAGAGCGCCAAAATTTAGCAGAGCAATTAGCATTGTGTCTGGGATGGTTGGTATTGAAAATGAGATATATCGGTCCACGTTCTGGTATAGTCCCCATATAACGGTACCTCCCGATATTCGGTATTTTGATGATTTATGCCACATTTTTTCACGGATTTGTCTGAAAATTGGTATTTGTTGGTCATAATGGTTTCCAGTTCCGGTAGCGAAACATTGCATGTATGGGTCCATGATTTGGTATAGCCCCCATATAACGGTACCTCCTGATATTCGGTATTTTGATGGTTTTTGCCACATTTTTTCACTGATTTGTCTAAAAATTGGTATTTGTGAGTCATAATGGGTCCTAATTCGTGTGGCGAGCCATTGTAATTATAGGTCCACGTTTTGGTATAGTCCCCATATAACGGTACCTCCCAATATTCGGTATTTTGATGATTTTTGACACATTTTTTTTACGAATTTCTCTGAAAATTTGGCAGTTGTAGATCATAATGGGTCCCAGTTCGTATGGCGAGTCATTGTAATTATAGGTCCACGGTTTGGTATAGCCCCCATATAATGGTACCTCCCGATATTCGGTAATTTGATGATTTTTACCACATTCTTTTCACGTATTTTTGTCTGAAAATTGGTATTTGTAGGTCATAATGGGTTGTAGCTCCGGTGGCTAAACATTGCATGTTTGGGTCCATGATTTGGTATAGCCCCCATATAACGGTACCTCCCGCTATTCGGTATTTTGATGGTTTTTGCCACATTTTTTCACTGATTTGTCTAAAAATTGGTATTTGTGAGTCATAATGGGTCCTAGTTCGTGTGGCGAAACATTGTAATTATAGGTCCACGGTTTGGTATAGCCCCCATATAACGGTATCTCCCGATATTCGGTAATTTTATGGTTTTTGCAACATTTTTTCACGTATGTGTCTGAAAATTGGTATTTGTAGGTCATAATGGGTTCTAGCTCCGTTGGCGAAACCTTGCATGTGTAGGTCCATGATTTGGTATAGCCCCCATATAACGGTACCCTCCGATATTCGGTATTTTGATGGTTTTTGCCACATTTCTTCTAATGTTTCCTTTACCCTAAGGTGGAGGGTATTAAAAGTTTGGCCCGGCCGAACTTAATGTTCTTTTACTTGTTAATAAATATATATTCACAATTATATGTGAATAGATCACAGAGCTGAGTTATGTACGTATCATAAGTAATGACTCCATAGTAATTTCTAAAATGAAATAAATATTCATGGCATAAACTATAATAGAAGTTCATCTACCGTCGTATAAATATTTTGATTAGCCTGATATTATTTTTCAGTTATAGGCTTCAATTTGAGTGTTAAGAACCTATATGATATAGAACATCTTTAATAGACCCATATGAAAAATCGGCTCATTTTTGGTATTGTAAAGAGCTTAGCAACATTTTCTATTCAAATGAGTTATACTTTGGAATTGGTGTTTCCAAAGTTTATGATACCGTGCTGCGTGGTATTTAGTTTCGTCCACCTTTTAATTGAGTGCAGAATGCTTTCAGAATAGCCAAAGATAATTACTCTTTTACACCCATTACCGTAAGAATAGAATTATTTTTTTACATCCTCCACAATACTATGGAGGGTATATTAACATTGTCATTCCGTTTGTAACTCCTCGAAATACTCATGTCAGACCCAACAAAGTATATATATTCTTGATCAGCGTAAAATTCTAAGTCGATTTAGCGACGTTCGTCTGCCTTTTGTAATCACGCTATCTTTCGAACGAATTGAGATACAAGGCTAGACAATTTTGCACATATGTTTATTTTTACAGTAGGCAGGTTATGTTCATAAATGGGCCATGTAGGTCCACGTTGTCATATAGCCCCCATATAACGGTACCTCCCGATATTCGGTATTTTCATGATTTTAGCGACATTATTCACCGGAATTGTTTCAAATTTGGTATTTAAAGTTCGAAATGGGTACTACAGCGTATGACAGGAAATTATCTGTGCAGGTCCACGTCTTCGTATAGCCCCCATATAACGGTACCTCCAAAAATTCGGTATTTTGATGATTTTAGCGACATTATTCACCGGAAATGTTTCAAATTTGACATTTAAAGTTCGAAATGGATACTACAGCCTAAGACAGAAAATTTTCTGTGCAGGTCCACGTCTTCGTATAGCCCCCATATAACGGTACCTCCCGTTATTCAGTATTTCGATGATTTTAGCGACATTATTCACCGGAATAGTTTTAAATTTAGTATTTCAAGTTCGAAATGGATACTACAGCCTAAGACAAAAAATTGTCTGTGCCGGTCAAGTTCGAAATGGATACTACAGCCTAAGACAAAAAATTGTCTGTGCCGGTCCACGTCTTCGTATAGCCCCCTATAACGGTACCTCCCTATCTATATCTATAAAAGAGGAAAATGTTTGTATGTTTGTTTGTTTGTAATTTATGGACTCGAAAACCGCTGAATAGATTTTCCTGAAAATTTCCATATATACTGCAACATCGCCTGAAAGTAACATAGGCTATATACATTTTTGAATTTCCACTTGGAACTGGAGATATAGCATCAGAAACGGAGGTACCTCCCAAAAATTTAGATTTTATATGCTCATATCTATTGATCGGTTAAAGATACAGTCTCCAAATTTGGAATGTGTAACGGAATTTGGAACAAAAATAAGTTTGCTAAATTATATTGTAATCGGTTCAGATTTGGATATAGCTCCCATATATATTTTCGACCGATTTCGTTCATTTGATGCCTCAAACACAATATGAATGTTCGATTCCAATGAAATTTGGAATATGTGACGGGAATTGATCCGAAAATAAATTTGTCAAATTATATTGAAATCGGTTCAGATTTGGATATAGCTCCCATATATATTTTCGGCCGATTTCGAGCATATGATGCACCAAACACGCTATGTATCCCCAATTTCAATGAAATTTGAAACGTGTGATAGATTTTATCTAAAAAAAGTTATTTCCCAAATTATATTGAAATCGGTTCAGATTTGGATATAGCTCCCATATACATTTTCGGCGGGATTTCATGTATTTGGTGGACCAAACAAGATATGTATGTCCAAATTTAATGAAATTTAAAATAAGTAACGGAATGGGGAGCAAAATTGAATTTTTCAAATTATATTGAGATCGGTTCAGATTTGGATATTGCTCCCATATATATTTTCGACCGATTTCATGTATTTGATGCACCAAACACGCTATGTATCCCTAATTTCAATGAAATTTGGAATCTGTAGCGGAAATTAAAACGAATATACATTTGTCAAATTATAGTAAAATCGGTTCAGATTTGGATATAGCTCTCATATATATTTTCGACCGATTTCATGTATTTTATGCACCATGCACGATATGTATGTTCGATTCCAAAGAAATTTGGAATATGTAACGGGATTTTGATTAGAAAATAAATTAGTCAAATTATATTAAAATCGGTTCAGATTTGGATATAGCTCCCATATATATTTTCCGCCGATTTCACATATTTGATGCACAAAACACGATACGTATTTCCGATTCCAATGAAATTCGGCATGAGTGGCTAAATTTGGTACAAAAATAAATTTGACAAATTATATTCAAATACGCTCAGATTTGATTATAGCTCCCATATATATACTCAGCCGATTTAACATATTTGATGCACCCAAAGCAAGAAAGACGAAATCTGGCACCAGAAAAAATTGCCAAATTTTATTGAAATCAGTTGAGGTTTGGGTATAGCTAACATATGTGTGGTTACAATAATTTGGTTACAATAATAAATGTGATAAATTAATTGGAAATTTGTTAAGATTTAGATATAGCTCCCATATATATATTCTCGGCCGATTTCACGTATTTGACGCACCAATTTCAATGAAATATGAAAGGTGTGGCGGAATTTGGTGTAAAAGTAATTTTTTTTAAAATTATATTTAAATCGGATCAGATTGGTATATGATTTTAAAAAGAACCATTGACCCACAACACCTTAGGCTAACACTAAAAAACAACACAACAATTGATTTGAAATACGCTTATTACGGCGAAGTATGTTGCTATCTCGAATTCATTAATAGCAATAGAAATGCCACTCAACTTCAAAAGATTGCAGTTTACTGCAAGCTTGGTATTTGCTATGAAATAAATAAATCAGAAGGACAAACCCTTCGTGTATGTATGTCATGTTACTGTTTTTCTAATGGTTTTGTATATTTACGCATTAAAGTAGTGCAATAATTTTTTTTTAATTATAAAATTTGTTTTTTTTTTTTTTAACCAACATTATTCGAAAATAAAATTTTGAATGCATATAAAATCAAAAGGGGTAGCGAAGCGCACCGGGTTCAGCTAGTATTCTATATTTTTATGATTTTAGCTACATTATTCACCGTTTATTTCAAGTTCCGAATTTGAATTTGGTAATGACTTGTGACAAATAATGCCTGTGGGGATCCACGTCGTATATGCACCAATATAACGGCAATATTCGGTATTTTTAAAATTTTAACAAAGTTTTTTCAGGACATTATTTCCAAATTCGTTCCAAATGGTGGAGGGTATTCAAAGTTCGGCCCAGCCGAACTTACTGCTTTTCAACTTGTTTGTCATTTAAATTGTGCATTGGAGAGCACATAAATTCCATATTTATTTTTATCATAGTATAATGCAATGACGATTAAACAAATGTTCGGTCCAGGCTAACTTTCTAGTTTTCATATTTTTTTTTCATGTTTCTGCCACAATTTCCGACTGAATGAGTCCCAGTTTGACAATTCGGAGTTTATTTCATTCCAAATCCATGTCCCAACCAATATTCTCTTGGGGGTCACAAATTCAATCTATATATATATATATATGCAAATCAATTGTTGTTCGTGGGAAATGGAATCAGTTGAGAACGGCTGGAGCGATTTGCATAATTTTTTTTACAACAGTTCGTCATACCCCGAGTTAGGTTTTTAAAGAAGAAAATATTGACCACGCCTCCTTTTACACCCACTATTTCGATTTAACTAAAATCCTTATATTTGCCAAAATAATGAATTATTACACGAGATACTGTTGACTTCCCATCCAACCCTAAGTATTTATTTGGCGGCTACTTTTAATTTATATAAATAAAAGAAAGTTGTGTTAGTTACTACGCTTATAACTCAAGAACCGCTGATCAGATTTAAACGATTCAGACAAATTTGGAATTTTCTCTTGACAGAAAAGGATAAAATCCAAAAAAAAATCGTGTAAAAATGTGAAATTTCAACATTTTCCTTTTGACTTTTGAAATGTACAATATTAATGTTTTATTTTGCATGATTTTTTTCCATTTTCACTTATTTTTTTCTAATGTACATTTGTAGTGTTTTTTCGAATTCCAATATGATATGTAGTCTGTTATAGATTTTATGTATTTATTGGGTAACTATACGAATAATATCATTTAAGAAGATGATACGCTTAAGTTACATTAAAGTGTATTACCGAATTATATGGTGGCGGAACTGAATAGATGATTTCGAAATAAATTTACGCGGTCACATCAAAGTTAAAGAATAATTACTTTATTAAAATCGCTAAAAATCAAGAGAGAGAAAGAGACTAAAATCGGGGGGAAAACGAAAAAATGTGTTCAATGGAATCGCATTTCAAAAAATAGTACATTTTATTGACAATCTTTGTAATGACCTTTAAACATTTGCTGTAAAAAATCAGCGAACGAGTATTTTTTTCAATATTTTTTTATATATTTTTTATATTTTTTTCAATTCGTTTTTCATATTTTGTCAATTTTATATAATGTGCGATTCTTTTCAATTTCGTCTATCAAATTGAATTTAATGGATTTTTTGTGAATAAAATAGAGAATACTTTTTCACTATATACAATTTTTCACCATAAAAATGAAATAAGTGCGCAATACGATGCTAACTGGCGATCTTTCATGTCTGAAATCTAGCTTTCAACTCCAGGGCCTACATCGTGCTTCAGCTGGAAGATGCGAACACATTTAAACTAATAAAAAAGACCGACAAAGCTTAATGGGGCTATTTCAAAACGTGGACCTACTTCTTTCAAAATGCAAAATTCTTTGGGACTGCAATCAGTAAAATACCGAACATAAAGGGTGCAAAATGTAGAGCCAATTGGACATTTAGTAAAAAAAGGATTTCTATCCATCCAGAAATTCTTCCTAGACATTCAAGATATCTTAAATCGCTTTTGCAGGTCATGACAACCCAATTTCAAGTATATTTCGTAATTCTTTGTACTCTATTGAATTTGTAACTCCCAAGAAAATATTGGTTGGGATCAGCGTGACCGTTGTACCACTAAAGTATCAATTTTGCCACTTTTTTTGGGCTTTGATACCGTTGTGCCTTTTTTAATTTTGATCCTAAATGAGCCACTCTTTTGAATTTCTGTGCCACTTTTTTTACATTGTGCCACGTTTTCTAAACTACATATATTTTAATCTAAACGCTGTATTTAAAATAATGAAAAGCGTCGTACGCTGCCATTTCCAATCAGCGATAGCAAATTTTAGAGCGAACGCTTTTATATTAGGTGTTTGTAAGTGGTTTTCGCATGCTCAAAGTTGTCAACATTGTTGTGTTTGTTAATTTCTGGAACAGCTGTTAAGAGACATTTTTATACCCTCCACGAGGGTATATTAAGTTCGTCATTCCATTTGTAACTCATCGAAATAATCATTTTAAACCCAACAAAGTATATATATTCTTGATCAGCGTAAAATTCTAAGACGATTTAGCCCTGTCCGTCCCTCTGTCCGTCTGTTGTAATCACGCTACAGCCAACACGAATTAAGACAGAGAGCTAACATTTTGCAGAGATCCCTCTTTTGCCTGCAGGCAGGTCAAGTTCGAAGATGGGCTATATCGGTCCACGATATCATAAAGCCCCATATAAAGATACCCCCCAATATCCGGTATTTTGATGATTTTAGCCACATTTTCCAATGGAATAGTCTCAAAATCCACACGTGGAGTTTTTTGTGAGCATTTTACTCCCTGTCGTATTGACCCTAATATACGGCTACATTCGGTATTTTTAAGATTTTAACAGAATTTTTAATGGATTTTAATTTTTTGAAAATTGCCAAATTTGTTCCATATGGTGGAGGGTATTCGAAGTTCGGCCCGGCCGAACTTACAGCTTTTTTACTTGTTAAATATGCAATATGTACATACATATATTATTACTATATAGTATTACGTATATATGAATTTGTTGTTTTGTTCTAAACTGTTATTTTTTTAAATAAAATGTGAAATAAATTGTGCCACCATTTAAAATTATATGTGCCACTTTTTTCAAGAAATGATACTTTTTGTGACACTTTTTGAAAATTTCCAGCGGTCACACTGGTTGGGATGCAAGTCTATATGAAATAAACTCCAAAAAGTCAAACTGGGACTCATTCAGTCGGGAATTGTGGCAGGAATATGAAAATAATTACGACTATTAGAAAGTAGCACGGGACCAAACATTGGTTTAATGATCACTGAATTATACTATGATATAAACCAGTAAAGAAAAGTCATAAGTCGGGCGGGGCCGACAATATGATACCCCACACCACCATACATATTTAGTAGAGCTCCCGTAAAAAGAATTTATTTAAAATAGTTCAATTATAGTTCGGTTTCAGAGGGAACTAATATATGGGAGGCATATACAGTTCTGAATCGAGTTTCGCCCTTCACTTCGAGAAGGATTATATTAAAAATATATACATCGGAGCTGAGTTCTACAAAATGGATATGTACGTCCCGAAATTTACTCCATTTTGGCTGATATTAGCCATTATTTGCACAATAAACCTGAAGTCGGATTATTGAAATATATGGGAGATATATAAAATTTGGCAGAGGTATTTCTGAGCTCTATAAGATATGTGGTACCAAATATCATTGTTGTCGAATGTATATTACGAATGAGAGGGACTAAAACATCATATCGGATGAAACATATATATGGGAGCTGTAGCTGAACCGATTTTCACCAAATTTAATGTACTTACTTTTAGACTGAATTCGGTTGGATACGCCAAAATTCAGGTCATTTGGACTAATATTGGATATTTGGTCACAATTAACCCGAAATCGGTTGAAGATATATATGGGAGCTATATCTAAATCTGATCCGATTAATGGGGTTCGCTCTTGGATCAAACTAATATTTTTTGGTAAATTTCATCTAAATCGGATAGTAAATGCGATCTGCATTTTGTTTACAAGAATGCATGGATGGACGGACGGACGGATAAACGGACTGACATGCATAAATCGACTCAGAAGGTGATTCTATGAAGATCCTCATAAGTATCTATCTGTCTATCTCGCTTCCTTCTCCATGTTACAAACAAATGCACAACGACATAATACCCTTACCACTATGTGGCGTAGGGTATAAATACGGACTTTATGGAGTTTCCAACACACAATTTAAATGACAAAAAAAAATTAATTCCCATCTTACGGTAATGGGTGTAAAAGAGTAATTATCGTTGACTATTCTGAAATCATTCTCCCTCAATTATGAGTGGACAACACTAAATACCACGCAGCATAGTACTCTAAACGTTGGAAATAATAATTCCAAATTACAGCTCATTTGAATAGAAAATGTTGCTAAGCTCTTTACAATACCAAAAATTGAGCTGAGTTTTCACATGGGGCTGATGGTCTATAGAGATGATATAGGGCTTTAGATGTTCTATATCACATAGGTTTTTAATACTCAAATTTAAGCCCATGGCTGATAAATAAGATCAAGGTATTCAAAATATCTAAAACCGATGGAGAATATCCTTACTTATAATTTATTATAAGAATATCCTTACTTATAATTTATTATAAGTAAGGATATTCACCATCGGTTTTAGATATTTTGAATACCTTGATCTTATTTTTCAGCCATGGGCTTAAATTTGAGTATTAAAAACCTATGTGATATAGAACATCTATAGCCCTATATCATCTCTATAGACCATCAGCCCCATGTGAAAACTTAGCTCAATTTTTGGTATTGTAAAGAGCTTAGCAACATTTTCTATTCAAATGAGCTGTAATTTGGAATTATTATTTCCAACGTTTAGAGTACAATGCTGCGTGGTATTTATCCTTACTTATAATTTATTATAAGTAAGGATATTCACCATCGGTTTTAGATATTTTGAATACCATGATCTTATTTTTCAGCCATGTGCTTGCATTTGAGTATTAAAAACCTATGTGATATAGAACATCTATAGCCCAATATCATCTCGATAGAACATCAGCCCCATGTGAAAACTCAGCTCAATTTTTGGTATTGTAAAGAGATTAGCATCATTTTCTATTCAAATGAGCTGTAATTTGTAGAATTGTTTCAGAATGCCTTTTGAAATTGAAAATTCTTATTGAAAAAAACCGAAAAAATGGAGAAATTTGGCATATTTTCTATAAATGTCGTAATATGGTTGACATACCCAAATGTTCAATTTTGATTAAAAAATACTTCTCAAAGCATCAAAACATTTAAGATCTCAATGTACTTTTAAATTGAGGCTATGTCAATTAGGAAACCAATAGTAAACAGTTGACTTCACAATACCGAAAACTTTAAATGTCAAATTACAGTTTATTAGGTAAAAATTTCAAGTAGTGGTAAATTGTAAATAGTGGTATTATTATACATAAACGAAACGGATATATTCGAACTTCCTAGGAATATCTTCTTCTTATTCTATCTATCTTCTTCTTCTATATCTATAAAAGAAGAAAATGTTTGTACGTTTATTTGTTTGTAATTTATGGACTTGAAAACCGCTGAGCAGATTTTCCTGAAAACTTCCAAGTATACTACAACATCGCCTGAAAGTAACATAGGCTATATTATTTTTGAAATTCCACTCGGAACTGGAGATATAGCATCAGAATCGGAGGTATCTCCCAAAAATCAGGATTTTATATGCACACTAGCTGGCCTGGTCCGCGTTGCCGGCCCGTAGTTTAAGTCTTTAATGCATAGTATTTAATGTATAATAATTCACAGATCTGGCTCACATAAGTGGCAAAATTTTTAGTATAAAAGTTGAGGCATCAACTAAATAGAAATAAATACGCATCGGAAAATCACGTAACGGGCGATTTATAGTGCTTCAAGAAACCTGAACCTATTTTTCAGATAGAGGTTTTAATTTGAGAGTTAAAAACCTAAATAATTAATCACAGATATTAAAAAGTATATATCTACTGTTTATAATAGCCACATGTAAGATGGTTCTCTTCTAAACCCTCGAAATAGGTAAAATCAAGAGGTACTTTTATACGGGCGCTTTTCCGAAAATTTGGCATTGAAAACCAGTAAAGAAAGTCTTAAAATCGGGCGGGGCCGACTTTATGATACCCTACACCACTTTGCTAATTTAGTAGAGCTGCGCATAACAATTAAAAGTTTTTATGGGAGAATTCAATCATACACGCTATGATTATAATTATAATTTAAAGTTCAAAGAACTAAATATGCCGAAGCATTTGTATCTTTTAAATTCGGACTTGTATTGTCCATTTGGTGCACAATTAATTTGAAAACGGATAAAAATATATATGGGAGCTATATCCAAATCGGAACCGATCTCGATAAAATTTGGCAAAGATATTTCTGAGCTGTATTTGATATATTTCCCTGAATATAGTGGGTATGCACTCGTTGGAGTGCGTATTACGGCTGTGGGTAACAAATATGACAAATCGGATGAACAGTATATATGGGAGCTATAGCTATATCTGAACCGATCTTCACCAAATTCTTCTAGCTTCTAGACTCAATTCCGTCGAAAGTGCCAAATTTCATCCAATTTAGCCAAATATTAGACGTTTGTTGCACAATCAAAGGTAAATCGTACGAAGTTGTATACTGGAGCTATATCCAAATCTGAACCGATCTCGATAAAATTTAGCAAAATTTAGAAGTGTATTTGTGAGTTGTATTTGATATATTTCCCCAAATATTGTTGTTACAGAGTGCATATTACGGCTTCGGAGCATAAAAATAGCAAATCGGATGAACAATATATATGGGAGCTATAGCTATATCTGAACCGATTTCGATCAAACTTATTTTCAGGTCCAATCTGATCGTACGTGCAAAATTCCATACAATTCGGACTGATATTACACGTTTGGTGCACAAAAAAAGGCAAATTGGACGAAGATATATATGGGAGCTATATCTAAATTTTGACCGATTATCTCCAATTTCAATAGGGTTCGTCCTTGGGCCAAACAAATGATTTGTGCAAAATTACATCTGGATAGGGCAATAAATGTGAACTGTACTTTGTTTACAAAAATACATGGACAGAGGGACGGACAGACGGACGGACAGACGGACGGACGGACAGGCGGGCGGACAGGCGGACTGACAGACGGACGGACGGACATGCATAAATCGACTCAGAATGTGATTCTATGCATATCATCAAAAGGAACTATGGGTCTATTTCGTTTCCTTTTGCCTGTTACAAACAAATGCACAAAGACATAATACCCTGACCATCTTGTGGTGTAGGGTATAAATATCCGCGAATAAGTCTTCTACTTCCTTAGAAGCTAGTATGCCAAATAAGGGTAAATCAATTGAAAAATGTTACCAAGACCATTGAAATAGCTGAAATCAGCGGACACCTTCATATCAGGGTTATACCCATTGTACAATGAATTCAAGGTAGGGCAGAACTACCATATGATTTAATTTTTTTTATTTTTCCGGCTTAATATGTCAACTTCATTTGCTTATGTGTGTGTCTTCTTTTCAATAATAAAAAATTGTTCAGAAAATATTCAAATTCGGGTGTTTTCAAAATGCTTATTGCAACGAATACATCGACAAAATCTACAGTTTTTGTCGCGAAATAAACCATAAGAGATATATAGAACATGATTTTGAAAAGAAATTTTGAGCATTCATTCAGTTTTCGCGGTTTTAAATTATTTATTCAAAATCAATGCAACAAGTTGTTTGCTTTTTTATTGTTTTGATAGTAATTCTGACATTACAAGCCAAACAGGTAGACCTCTATACTTGCAATTTTTTCAAAGTTGACCTACCTTCTCTTCATTGTACCATGGTTATACCCAAGCATGGTCCTTCGTATAAGGGTTATACCAAAGCATGGTCATATACTTATAATTATTTGAAAGAATGTGTCTTTCTAAATTCTCAAATTACCAATATTTGAGGAATTTGAAAGGGGCTCTATCATTTGAGAGGGGCTATATCACAATGATGATATATATTTTGTACAACTGATTCTTCATGTAACCCCTAGGACTATATCAAATTTCAAACTCTATCGTTACTTTTAGGGATTATAGAGCAAAATATTTGAGGTCCTTTGTGTGTGGTTAATCTATATAAAATGGACCCTAAAAAGTTTCACGCGAAAACCTCCTTTTGGGTTTTTTATCTGCCAATCGAACAATTTCCCAAGTGTAATTTCCCCCAATGTAATTACTGACGATAGCGAATAGTCCCCGTATAACGCTACATGTGAGTTAATGTTACTTTTAAGAGTTCGGAAGAATTTCAATTCGTTCCACTATTTTGTATATTGCGCATATTACACTGCCTCTTTATATTCGGTATTTCATTGATTGCAGTCCCAATGAATTTTACATTTTGAGTTCTCATTGGATGGATTATATCTAGGCAATTTTTTGGTGTTTTGGACATCAGAATCAAAAGTAATTTATAAATTTAAAGTCTGACAATATGACTTTAATTTAACTATCATAAATAAAGTTTCATCGATTTATAAAATGTAGGGACCCCATAAAGTATGTTAAAGAGTAGAAATCTTTGTTGATTAAATTATGTCCATGAGCGTTTTCGTTCACCATTTGCCGATAGAGGTCAACAAATATGATGATACATTGATCAAAATTGAAAATTTTGGTATGGCAACCATATAATGGCAGATATAGACAATATTTCTCGATTTTTCATAGATAGAAGTACCGCGATGTTTATAAAGGCTTTTTTTTTTAATTTTCTTTCATGAAAACATTTCCATTATTATACCCTACAACACTTTGTGTTGGGGGTATTATAAGTTTGATTGGGCCAAAAATTATGTAACACCACGAAATATTGATATCCCACATAGGAAAGTATATATGGATCTTCCTATCTCGCCGAGCTGAGTCGATCTAGCTATGTATGTTCGTCCGTCCGTCTGTCCATGTAAATTTGTAATCACTCTACAGGTCGCAATTATGGCCCGATCTTCACGAAATTTAATATTTAGGGGTTGAAATGGACAAAAAACTGAAAAAATTCCTGATTTTGCAGTTGCTCTATAGACCAATCAAAGCGAAAGTTAGCATGGGGCTAGAGCTTTGGGCTGGGCAGAAGCCTTCCAATTTTTAATGGTAATCGGGTAATATTTAGTGGGTGAAATAGGCTACAACATTTGTGTTAAATAAAAGTCAAATTATCCATTGAACCGCGAATCTTTTTAATGCCGGCGAAATCACAAATAGACGAACAGGTCAATTCTGACCGTTACGTAGATGCCGATAGTAAAAATGTCGGATATATATAGCAAAATATATGCAGTGTATATATAAAGGAAGGGGATGTTAGCAGAATGCTTATATCTCCAGAATGGCTGAAGCGATTTTGACAAATTTTGTAAATTTAGAATGCCCTTTTGGCATAAAAGTATAAAATCTAAAAAAATCGCATAAAATGATGCCAATAATGATGTTAATATAGATTTTGTAGTATTTTGTGACATATTTTTATTTTTTCATATTTTTTATCGCATTTTTACAATTTGACTTATAATACTGAACTGTATATTTTGTAATATTTTTGCACTTTACAACACAGGCTGCGGTTATTATATACAGATTGCAATTATCGTCCGATCCTCACGAAAATTTTCACAAGAATAGGATTAGGCACAGAAGTGTATATATATATAGGTTAAAAAGTAGGCGTGGTCAGTTCCTCAGCGCCCAAATAAATATTTAGTGCTGGATGGACAGTCAACAGTCCTGTACTAATATTTAATCCCATATCTTCATTATTTGGCAAATATAAGGATTTTAGATAAATGGAAATAGTGGGCCTAAAAGTAGGCGTGGTCAATGTTTTTTTCTTTAAAACTCAGGGTATGACGAACGTTTGTACAGAAAATTATGCAAATCGGTCCAGCCGTTCTCAACTGATTCCATTACCAACGAACAACAATTGATTTTTATATATACATATACCAGCTGGCCCAGTCCGCGTTGCCGGCCCGTGGTTTTAGTCTTTAATGCATAGTTTTTAAAGCATAATAATTCACAAATCTAGTTCACTTAAGTGGCACAATTTTTATACCCTACAACACTATGAGTTGGGGGTATTATAAGTTTGATTGGGCCAGAATTTATGTAACACCTCGAAATATTGGTTTCCCATATAGGAAAGTATATATGGATCTTCCTAGCTCGCCGAGCTGAGTCGATCTAGCTATGTATGTCCGTCTGTCCGTCTGTCCATGTTAATTTGTAATCACTCTACAGGTCGCAATTATGTTCCGATCTTCACGAAATTTAGAATGGAGGTGGGGCTAGGGTCAGAATAGAACCCTATTTCTTTTGGAGATGATCGCCAAACGTTTAGAGGTTGAAATGGACCAAATACTGAAAAAAATGTCGGATTTTGCAGTAGCTATACAAGTCGCAATTATAGACCAATCGACGCGGAATTTCGCATGTAGCTAGAGTTTAGGGCGGGGAAGAAGCCTTCCAATTTGGGTGGTCATCGGATAATATTTAGCGGGTAAAATAGACCATATCTTTTTTGTTGAAAAAATTCAAAATTTTTCATTAAACTGCGAATATTTTAAATCCCGGCGAAATCACAAAGCCATGATAAGGTAACTTCTGATCTTTACATTGATGTTAAGATCCAAAAAATCGAATATATAGCAAATATATGCGATATATATGTTTATCAAAGAATATATGCTTGAAAAATCTCTTATATGTCGAGAACGGCTGGACTGATTTCGACAGTTCTCATTAATTCAGAATGGCCTCTTGGCAGGAAAGAAAAAACGTCTAAAAAAATCGCAAAAGATGTCTCTCTAAAGATGAAAATATTGATTTTGTAAAATTTTCTCATATTTTTTCAATTTTGTAATATTTTTGGCATATTTTCATTTTGAATTAAACATTTGGTAATATTTCTACAGCTAACAAAACTTAGTAGTTAGGATATCAGGATATCATATACAGATCGCATTTATGGCCCGATCCTTACGAAATTTTGCATGGGGATAAGATGAGGGTCAGAATAGAAGCCTACTCTTTTTGGAGACGATCGCCATATATTTAGGGGTTGAAATGGACCAAAAAACTGCAAAATTGTCAGGAGGCCGTAATTATCGCCCGATCCTCACGCACATTTGAATGGGGGTTATCAGACTTTGCAAAAGCCAAGCAGTTTTGGATGGCCATCCAAAAATATTCAATGTGTGAAATAGTTTGCCAACTTTTGTAGACAGAATACGAAAATGTCCATTCCAGTGACTTTTTGGAGAATTCACAAACACAGGAAAGACGCACTTCTGACTATTTCGTTAACGCTGATTTCGTTGAAGAATAAAGTCAAATGTCTGTATCTCATATAGATGCGTTTCAGTCAAAAACTAATAATAAATGTTAATATTTTGCCACTTCTGAGAGATTATAGGTCTTTGGGAAATATTGGTTCCAGATCTAGGAAGACCATTTACGTGCAACATCTACCAATAAATTGGAAATGAGCAAATTAGTTTAAGTTGCTATTATTCAAAAATTAGAGAACGAAACCTGATGGTTTTCTTTTATTATTTGTCACAATATCTTGTGGAATTCTTTCGAGTATCTCGCCTATATAAACTGTATCGTTTAGTATAGTGTTGTAGGGTATTCAACGGTCGGCCCCGCTCGACTGTAGCCTTTGCTTACTTGTTAGTGTGAATGATGACTCGATTAAATAGAAATAAATACGTCTTTCAAAAAACCTGATCCTATTTTTCAGTAATAGGTTTTAGTTAGAGAGTTAAAAACCTAATTAATATAGCATATGCATTAAAAAGTATACATTAACTGTTTATAATATAATGTAAGTTGGTTATCTGCCCCCAAAATAGCCTAAACACACATTTTTAGTCAAATATAATCAAAAAATATAATCCAAACCCTCGAAATAGGTAATTTTATATGAGCGCTACTCCGAAACATTGACAATGAAAAATTTCCGCGAAGAGGTCTTCTACCAGAAGCTAGATGCCACATAAGGGAAAAATCAATTGAAAATGTGACTTAGACCCCGGTAATAGCTAAAATCACTGAATACCTTCACATAAGAGTTATAATGAAGAATGGTCCTGTACTTATAATTATTTGAAAGAATTTGTTTTTATACCCTCCACCATACATAGTATGGAGGGTATATTAAGTTCGTCATTCCGTTTGTAACTCATCGAAATAATCATTTTAGACCCAACAAAGTATATATATTCTTGATCAGCGTAAAATTCTAAGACGATTTATCCCTGTCCGTCCGTCTGTCTGTCTGTCGGTCTGTTGTAATCACGCTACAGTCTAAACGAATTAAGATAGAAGCTAAAATTTTGCACAGATCTCTCTTTTGTCTGCTGGCAGGTCAAGTTCGAAGATGGGCCATATCGGTCCACGATATCGTATAGCCCCCATATAACGGTACCCCCAAATATTCGGTATTTTGATGATTTTACCGACATTTTTCAACGCAATTGTCTGAAAATCCACACAAGGAGTTCGTTGTGGGTACTTTATACCTCGAAAGAGAATTGTCTATATAGGTCGACGATATCAAATAGCCCCCATATAGCGGTACCCCCCGATATTCGGTATTTTGATGATTTCAGCCACATTTTTCAACGGAATTGTCTGAAAATCCACACAAGGATTTCCTTGTGGGTACTTTACCCCCCGACGGAGAATTCTCTATATAGGTTAACGATAACGTATAGCTCCCATATAACGGTACCTCGCGGCATTCGGTATTTTGATGATTTTAGCCACATTTTCCAATCGTATTGTCTGAAAATCCACACACGGAATTCTTTGTGAACACTTTACCCCTGAAACGGAATTGTCTATACAGGTCCACAATATCGTATATCCCCCCATATATCGGCACCTTCCTATAACGGTACTCCCCTATATTCGGTATTTTGATGATTTTAGTCACTTTTTCCAATGGAATTATCTGAAAATCCACACAAGGAGTTCCTTGTGAATACTTTACACGCAGACATAGATTTGTCTTTATAGGTCCACAATATCGTATATCCCCCCAAATATCGGCACCTTCCTATATTAGATATTTTAAAGATTTTAAAATAATTTTTAATGGATTTTTTTTTTTTTTTTTTTTTTTGAAAATTTTTTAATTCGGTCCAAATGGTGGAGAGTATTCAAAGTTCGGCCCGGCCGAACCACAATATCGTATATCCCCCCAAATATCGGCACCTTCCTATATTAGATATTTTAAAGATTTTAAAATAATTTTTAATGGATTTTTTTTTTTTTTAAATTTTTTAATTCGGTCCAAATGGTGGAGGGTATTCAAAGTTCGGCCCGGCCGAACTTACTGCTTTTTTGCTTGTTTTGTTTTTTCTATACCCTCCACCATACTATGGAGGGTATATTAATTTTGTCATTCCGTTTGTAACTCCTCGAAATACTCATGTCAGACCCAACAAAGTATGTATATATTCTTGATCAGCATATAATCCTAAGACGATTTAGCCATGTCCGTCTGTCTGTCTGTTGTAATCACGCTATCTTTCGAACAAATTGAGATAGAAGGCTAAAATATTGAACACATGTATGTTTTGCCAGTAGGCAGGTTAAGTTCGTAAATGGGTCATGCAGGTCCAAGTTATCATATAGCCCCCATATAACGGTACCTCCCGATATTCGGTATTTTGATGATTTTAGCGACATTATTCACCGGGATTGTTTCAAATTTCGCATGTGAAGTTCGTAATGGATACTTCAGCCCATGCCTGAAAATTTTCTGTGCAGGTCCACGTCTTCGTATAGCCCCCATATAAGGTACCCCCCATATTCGGTGATTTTGATGATTTTAGCTACATTATAAACAGTTTTTTCTTCAAGTTTCGCATTTAAATATTGTACTAACTTATGACAAAAGTTGCCTATGCAGGTTCACGTTGTTGTATAAGCATTCGGTATTTTTAAGATATTAACAGAATTTTTAACGGATTTTATATTATTTTTTATTTTGGGAAATTGCCAAATTTGTACCAAATGGTGGAGGGTATTAAAAGTTCGGGCCGGCCGAACTTACAGCTTTTTTACTTGTTTTCTCTCCTTTGAGAGATCAGAGTTTATTGACAACCGCAAGAGATGGTCGCGTTGTTGTATCGACATAAATGAAAATAAATTGTTACATCTTTGAATTAAAAAATAAGAAGTTGTTTTATTTATTGAAAAAAAAGGAAATTGTGTGAACATTTTATAGTGTGAAGATTTATATAACGAACTAAATCTTTCATAATTAGACACTTTTACTGCCCCTACGAGACCTATAATTGTTTCGCTGTGCCGTACGCTAAGTGTTCCGGTGGATCGGGTATCGAGTTGCCGAGGAAAGTTAGCAAAGTGACATTAACATATGGTCCTAACGAACCTACAACAAACCAGCGACAAAAATTTAAATACAGGCAGATACCAGTAATACTAAGGTTTGTACGGTGCATTTATAAAAAGATCCAGAATACTGCTATACCAGAACATATATCCATTTTAACCTGTCCCTTCATTCATTTTCCTATTGTTACATGCGGTATTGCAAAATTTCTCCAAAAATCATAATTTTGCATCGAAAGAATAAATAGTGTAAAAAAATACCGCTACCCATCAATTTGTTGTTGGGGTAGGTTAGTGTCTTTGCATAGAAAACAAGTAAAAAACCAGTAAGGAAAGCTCAAAAGTCGGGCGGGGCCGACTATATGATACCCTACACCACTATGCATATTTAGTAGAGCTCTCGTAAAAAGGTTTATACAGGATATTTCAGAGCTCTATGAGATATTTGGTACAAAATCAAAGTCTATCTAATTCTATCGTGCATTTTACGAACTATAGCTATCTCTGAACCGGGTTTCTCCAAATTTGACGTATTAACTTCTAGACTGAATTCGGTCTTATGTACGAAAATTCTGGTGATTTGGGCTGATATTGGCCATTTGATGAACAATTAACACGAAATCGGATGAAGATATATATGGGAGGCATATCCAAATCGGAACAGATTTTAATAAAATCAACTATTTTTGGTCTTTATCTGATATCTGGTACCAAATATCATTCCTGTGGAGTGCATATTACGAATGTGAGGGATTTAAAGACCAAATCGGATGAAAGATATATATGGGAGCTATAGCTATATCTAAACCGATTTTTACTAAAATTGGTGTACTTGCTTCTAAGCTGGTTTCGGTCGGATTTACCAAAATTGATGCTATTACGGCCATTTGGTGGTCAATCACCCGAAATCGGATGAAGATATATATGGGAGCTATATCCAAATCTGAACCGATTTCGATAAAATTTTAAACAGCTATTCCTGTGCTCCATCTAATACCTGGTGACAAATATCACGGTTGTGGAGTGAATATTACGAATGTAAGGGACTAAAACACTAAATCGGATGAAACATATATATGGTTCCTATATCTATATCTGAACCGATTTTCACTAAATTTGATATACTTGCTTCTAGGCTGAATTTGGTCCGATGTACTAAAATTCAGTCCATTTGGACTTATATCGGTCATTTGGTGCACAATTAACCCGAAATCGGATGAAGATATATATGGGAGCTATATCCAAATCTGAACCGATTTTGATAAAATTACAAACAGCTATTTCTGGGCTGTATCTTATATCTGGTACCAAATATCATTCTTGTGGAGTGCATATTACGAATGTGAGAGGCTTAAACACCAAATCGGATAAAACATATATATGGGAGCTATAGCTGTTTCTGAACCGATTTTCTCCAAATTTGTTGTATTTGCTTTAAGGCTAATCTCGGTCACATGTGCCAAAATTCGGGCCATTTGGGCTGATTTTGGCCATTTGGTGGTCAATTAACCAGAAATCGGATGAAGATATATATGGGAGCTATATCCAAATCTGATCCGATTTCGATAAAATTTAAAACAGCTATTTCAGTGCTCCATCTAATACCTGGTACCAAATATCACGGTTGTGGAGTGCATAGTAGGAATGTGAGGGACTCAAAGATCAAATCGGATGAAAGATATATATGGGAGCTATAGCTATATCTGAACCGATTTTCTCCAAATTTGATATACTTGCTTCTAGGCCGAACCCGGTTGGGAGTGCCAAAATTAAGGTAATTTGGACTGATAGTGGACATTTGGTGCACATTTAACCCGAAATCGGATGAAGATATATATGGGAGCTAAATCTAAATTTGATCCGATTCTCACCAATTTCAATAGGGTTCGTCCTTGGGCCAAAAAAATATTGCTTAGAAAATTTCATCTCAATCGGATAATAAATGCGACTTGCATTTTGTTCACAAGAATACATGGACAGACGGACGGACAGACGGACGGACAGACGGACTGACATGCATAAATCGACTCAGAAAGTGATTCTATGAAGGTTCTCAAAAGTAACTATGGGTCTATCTCGTTTCCTTCTCCATGTTACAAACAAATGCACAAAGACATAATACCCATAATACCCTCCACCATTTCGAAGGAACTTGAAAAATTTCAAAAATTCCGAAAACTACCTCTGAAATGAAAACAGCATTAGGTTTTAGGTTTAGCATGCTAAGTGTAAAATAAGCAAATACCTCCCGAATATCTGGAGGTACCGTTATATGGGGGCTATACGAAGACTTGGACCTGCATACAAAATTTTTTTCATAGGATGTAGTACCCATTACGAACTTCAAATACTAAATTTGAGACAATTCCGGTGAATAATGTCGCTAAAATCATCAAAATACCGAATATCGGGAGGTACCATTGTATGGGGAATATATGAAAACGTGGACCTACGTGGCCCATTTACGAAATTAGCCTTTTATCTCGATTCGATCCAATGATAGCGTGATTACAACAGACAGACGGACATCGCTAAATCGACATAGAATTTTACGCTGATCAAGAATATATATACTTTGTTGGGTCTTGCACGAGGAGTTACAAACGGAATGACAAAATTAATATACCCTCCATAGTATGGTGGAGGGTATAAAAACAATAACAAAATAGTTTGGCTGGGTTTTAAAATTATTACACGAGATACTGTTGACTTCCCATCCAACCCTAAGTACTTATTTGGTGGGTGAGGAACTAACCACGCCTACTTTTTAATCTAAATCTATATATATATAAAAGAAAGTTGTGTTAGTTACTACGCTTAAAACTTAAGAACCGCTAGACTGATTTTAACGATTCATGGAAACTCGGAATTGTCTCTTGGCCGTAAAGAATACAATTAAGGGATACAAAAAAATGTGATATATTAACATTTTCATTTTGGCTTTTGAAATCTACAATCGTAATGTTTTATTTTGCATATTTTTTTCAATTTTGACTTATTAAATTAGATATAGCTCCCATATATATCCTCGTTCGATTTGCCTTTTATTGCGCACCAAACGTGTAATATCGGCCTGAATAGTATGAAATTTTGCACATGCAACCAAATTAGGCCTGAAAATAAGTATGCCAAATTTGATCGAAATCGGTTCAGATATAGCTATAGCTCCCATATATATTGTTCATCCGAATTGTTATTTTTGTCCTCCGTAGCCGTAATATGCACTCTGTAACAAAAATATTCGGGGAAATATATCAAATGCAGCTCAGAAATACCTTTGCTAAATTTTATCGAGATCGGTTCAGATTTGGATATAGCTCCCATATATAACTTCGTCCGATACAATACAAGTCCGAGATTAAAAGATACAAATGCTTCGGCATATTTATCCTTTGAACTTTATATTACAATTATAATCATAGCGTGTATGATTAAATTCTCCCATAAAATCTTTTAATTGTTATGTGGACCTCTACAAAACTAGCAAGGTGGTGTAGGGTATCATAAAGTCGGCCCGACTTTAGGACTTTCTTTACTGGTTTATATTTTATTTTTGAATTCGAATATTAATACGAATTTATTTAATTGACTCGATTTCGACTCGACTCGAGAACTGAAACTGAAGGCGGGTTAATTAAAGTGTAGTACCCAATTATGTGGTGGAGAAATGGAATAGTTGATATAGAAACGCGGTCACACCAAAGTTAAAAGATAATTACTTTTTCAAAATCGCTAAAAAGAGATCTCATTGCAACAATTCTCAAATTGGAAAAAATCGAAAAAAATTTTCAATGGAATCGAATTTTAGAACAATAATAAAATCAACTCAGAAAGTGATTCTGTGCAGATCAGCAAAAGGAACTATGGGTCTATCTCGTTTCCCTTTGCCTGTTGCAAACAAATGCACAAAGACATAATAACCTGACCACCTTGTAGTGTTGGGTATAAAAAAGTAAGTCAAAATTGAAAAAAATATGCAAAATAAAACATTACGATTGTAGATTTCAAAAGCCAAAATGAAAATGTTAATATATCAAATTTTTAATAGTATCCTTTTCGGTCAAGAGACAATTCCGAATTTGCATGAGTCGTTAAAATCAGTCTAGCGGTTCTTAAGTTATAAGCGTAGTAACTAACGCAACTATCTATTATATATATATAGATGTAGATTAAAAAGTTGGCGTGGCTAGTTCCACACCCGCCAAATAAGTACTTAGGGTTGGACGGGAATTCAACAGTATCTCGTGTAATAATTTATAACTTAAGAACCGCTAGACTGATTTTGGAATAATGTCATTTCAGAAGAGGATAAGCTATGAACAAAAAAAAAAACAAGTAAGCAAAGGCTATAGTCGTGCGGGCCGACCATGTGATACCCTACAACACTACAATATATTAGAAGCCCCCTTATATCCAGATCGATTTTAGAAGATTTCGCTTTTGAAATTATGTCACGAGACATTGACCAGGGACATTTGCCCAATATTTAAGCACTTCGTCATACTGTTAGTTGTTGTGGTCCTCTTTCCATCCAAAATGCTAGAATCCTTCCCTGTCCTTAACTCTCTTCTCAGGCGTGTCGATTGGCTTCAATTGTTTGATCAGGAATTTTTTTCTGTTTTTGGTTCATCTGAACCCCTAAATATTTTACGATCATCTCCAAAAGCCAGAGGCACCTCTGTATCTCTAAATTTAGACTCATCTCATGATTTGCTTTTCTACGATATTTGGCTATATTCGTCAACGAAATCAGCATAAAAAGCCAGAAGTTTGGCTTTTGTGTATTTCGGATATGGCCTGTAAGTAATGTTGGTGTTTTTCACAAAAAAGTAGTGGTCCATTCTACTCGCTTTCCTTAACTCTAACTTCGTGCGAGATTTCGTATACTTTGGTTTCTATTTGAACGGCTGCAAAATCAGGAACATTTTTAGTTGTTGGTCCATTTCAACCCCCAAATACATTGCGGACATCTTTAAAACCAATAGGCCTAGCCCTTTTGAGTCTGTATATAATAACCCCAACCTGTGTTGTAAGGCGAAAAAATATTACAAAATGTACACTTCAATATTATAAGTCAAATTGAAAAAATCGCATGCGATAAAAAATATGAAAAAATTAAAAAAATTCACAAAATTCTACAAAACCTATATTAACATCATTATTGTCATCTTTTTATGCGATTTGTTAGATTTTATACTTTTATGCCAAGAGGGCATTCTGAATTGACAAAATTTGTCAAAATCGGTCCAGCCATTCTTGAGATATAAGCATTATAGCTAACATCCCCTTTCTTTGTATATACACATTGTATATATTTCGTCGGCATCGACGTAACGGTCAGAATTGATATGTTCGTCTGTTTGTGATTTCGTCGGGATTAGACATATTCGCGGTTTAATAGAAAATTTCAATTTTATTTAACACAAATGTTATGATCTATTTCACCCATTAAATATTACCCGATGACCATTAAAATTGGAAGACTTCTAGCCACCCCTAAGCTCTAGCTCCATGCTAACTGGTCCATAATTGCGACCTGTAGAGCAACTGCAAAATCAGCAAAACCTACGTGGCCCATTTACGAAATTAGCCTTTTATCTCGATTCGATCCAATGATAGCGTGATTACAACAGACAGACAGACAGACGGACATCGCTAAATCGACATAGAATTTTACGCTGATCAAGAATATATATACTTTGTTGGGTCTTGCACGAGGAGTTACAAACGGAATGACAAAATTAATATACCCTCCATAGTATGGTGGAGGGTATAAAAACAATAACAAAATAGTTTGGCTGGGTTTTAAAATTATTACACGAGATACTGTTGACTTCCCATCCAACCCTAAGTACTTATTTGGTGGGTGAGGAACTAACCACGCCTACTTTTTAATCTAAATCTATATATATATAAAAGAAAGTTGTGTTAGTTACTACGCTTAAAACTTAAGAACCGCTAGACTGATTTTAACGATTCATGCAAACTCGGAATTGTCTCTTGGCCGTAAAGAATACAATTAAGGGATACAAAAAAATGTGATATATTAACATTTTCATTTTGGCTTTTGAAATCTACAATCGTAATGTTTTATTTTGCATATTTTTTTCAATTTTGACTTATTAAATTAGATATAGCTCCCATATATCCTCGTTCGATTTGCCTTTTATTGCGCACCAAACGTGTAATATCGGCCTGAATAGTATGAAATTTTGCACATGCAACCAAATTAGGCCTGAAAATAAGTATGCCAAATTTGATCGAAATCGGTTCAGATATAGCTATAGCTCCCATATATATTGTTCATCCGAATTGTTATTTTTGTCCTCCGTAGCCGTAATATGCACTCTGTAACAAAAATATTCGGGGAAATATATCAAATGCAGCTCAGAAATACCTTTGCTAAATTTTATCGAGATCGGTTCAGATTTGGATATAGCTCCCATATATAACTTCGTCCGATACAATACAAGTCCGAGATTAAAAGATACAAATGCTTCGGCATATTTATCCTTTGAACTTTATATTACAATTATAATCATAGCGTGTATGATTAAATTCTCCCATAAAATCTTTTAATTGTTATGTGGACCTCTACAAAACTAGCAAGGTGGTGTAGGGTATCATAAAGTCGGCCCGACTTTAGGACTTTCTTTACTGGTTTATATTTTATTTTTGAATTCGAATATTAATACGAATTTATTTAATTGACTCGATTTCGACTCGACTCGAGAACTGAAACTGAAGGCGGGTTAATTAAAGTGTAGTACCCAATTATGTGGTGGAGAAATGGAATAGTTGATATAGAAACGCGGTCACACCAAAGTTAAAAGATAATTACTTTTTCAAAATCGCTAAAAAGAGATCTCATTGCAACAATTCTCAAATTGGAAAAAATCGAAAAAAATTTTCAATGGAATCGAATTTTAAAACAATAATAAAATCAACTCAGAAAGTGATTCTGTGCAGATCAGCAAAAGGAACTATGGGTCTATCTCGTTTCCTTTTGCCTGTTGCAAACAAATGCACAAAGACATAATAACCTGACCACCTTGTAGTGTTGGGTATAAAAAAGTAAGTCAAAATTGAAAAAAATATGCAAAATAAAACATTACGATTGTAGATTTCAAAAGCCAAAATGAAAATGTTAATATATCAAATTTTTAATAGTATCCTTTTCGGTCAAGAGACAATTCCGAATTTGCATGAGTCGTTAAAATCAGTCTAGCGGTTCTTAAGTTATAAGCGTAGTAACTAACGCAACTATCTATTATATATATATAGATGTAGATTAAAAAGTTGGCGTGGCTAGTTCCACACCCGCCAAATAAGTACTTAGGGTTGGACGGGAATTCAACAGTATCTCGTGTAATAATTTATAACTTAAGAACCGCTAGACTGATTTTGGAATAATGTCATTTCAGAAGAGGATAAGCTATGAACAAAAAAAAAAAAAAAACAAGTAAGCAAAGGCTATAGTCGTGCGGGCCGACCATGTGATACCCTACAACACTACAATATATTAGAAGCCCCCTTACATCCAGATCGATTTTAGAAGATTTCGCTTTTGAAATTATGTCACGAGACATTGACCAGGGACATTTGCCCAATATTTAAGCACTTCGTCAGACTGTTAGTTGTTGTGGTCCTCTTTCCATCCAAAATGCTAGAATCCTTCCCTGTCCTTAACTCTCTTCTCAGGCGTGTCGATTGGCTTCAATAGTTTGATCAGGAATTTTTTTCTGTTTTTGGTTCATCTGAACCCCTAAATATTTTACGATCATCTCCAAAAGCCAGAGGCACCTCTGTATCTCTAAATTTAGACTCATCTCATGATTTGCTTTTCTACGATATTTGGCTATATTCGTCAACGAAATCAGCATAAAAAGCCAGAAGTTTGGCTTTTGTGTATTTCGGATATGGCCTGTAAGTAATGTTGGTGTTTTTCACAAAAAAGTAGTGGTCCATTCTACTCGCTTTCCTTAACTCTAACTTCGTGCGAGATTTCGTATACTTTGGTTTCTATTTGAACGGCTGCAAAATCAGGAACATTTTTAGTTGTTGGTCCATTTCAACCCCCAAATACATTGCGGACATCTTTAAAACCAATAGGCCTAGCCCTTTTGAGTCTGTATATAATAACCCCAACCTGTGTTGTAAGGCGAAAAAATATTACAAAATGTACACTTCAATATTATAAGTCAAATTGAAAAAATCGCATGAGATAAAAAATATGAAAAAATTAAAAAAATTCACAAAATTCTACAAAACCTATATTAACATCATTATTGTCATCTTTTTATGCGATTTGTTAGATTTTATACTTTTATGCCAAGAGGGCATTCTGAATTGACAAAATTTGTCAAAATCGGTCCAGCCATTCTTGAGATATAAGCATTATAGCTAACATCCCCTTTCTTTGTATATACACATTGTATATATTTCGTCGGCATCGACGTAACGGTCAGAATTGATATGTTCGTCTGTTTGTGATTTCGTCGGGATTAGACATATTCGCGGTTTAATAGAAAATTTCAATTTTATTTAACACAAATGTTATGATCTATTTCACCCATTAAATATTACCCGATGACCATTAAAATTGGAAGACTTCTAGCCACCCCTAAGCTCTAGCTCCATGCTAACTGGTCCATAATTGCGACCTGTAGAGCAACTGCAAAATCAGCAAAATTTTCAGTTTTTGGTCTATTTCAACCCCTAAATATTATGCGATCATCTCCAAAAGCAATAGGGTCCTATTCTGATCATAACCCCACCTCCATTTTCAATTTCGTGAGGATCGGACTATAATTGCGACCTGTAGAGTGATTACAAATTAACATGGATAGACGGACGGACGGACATACATAGCTAGATCGACTCAACTCGGCGAGATAGGAAGATCCATATATACTTTCCTATGTGGGAAATCAATATTTCGAGGTGTTACATAATTTTTGGCCCCAAACTTATAATACCCCCAACACATAGTGTTGTAGGGTATAAAAAAAAACAATATTTACCGTGTGCGCAGGGGTTTTTTCAATTTGATTAACTTCATTTAATTGACTTGATTTCAAGAAATCGAACTGAAATTGCAGGCGGTGTAGTACCGAATTATTTGGTGTGGTGTATTACAACACCTAACGGAAAGCTACTTTTTTTAAATCGCTAAAAAATTACGAAAAAGAGATCTCATTGCAAAAAATCTAAAATCGGGAAAATCGGTAAAAATTTTTCAATGGAATCGAATTTCAAAATTGTTGTATTCTATTGACAAACTTTTCTGTCAATTTTATATAATGTACGACTTTTTATACCCTACACCACAAGGTGGTCAGGGTATTATGTCTTCGTGCATTTGTTTGTAACAGGCAAAAGGAAACGAGATAGACCCATAGTTTCTTTTGATGATCTGCATAGAATCACATTCTGAGTCGATTTATGCATGTCCGTCCGTCCGTCCGTCCGTCTGTCCATGTATTTTTGTAAACAGAGTACAGGTCGCATTTATTGCCCCATCCAGATGAAATTTAGCAAAGATCATTTGTTTGGCCCAAGGACGAACCCTATTGAAATTGGAGATAATCGGTCGAAATTTAGATATAGCTCCCATATATATCTTCGTCCGATTTGCCTTTTATTGTGCACCAAACGTGTAATATCAGCCCGAATTGTATGGAATTTTGCATATACACCCAAATTAGGCCTGAAAATATGTATGCCAAATTTGATCGAAATCGGTTCAGATATAGCTATAGCTCCCATATATATTGTTCATCCGATTTGTTATTTTTGTCCACTGCCGCCGTAGTATGCACTCTGCAATAACAATATTTGGGGAAATATATCAAATACAGCTCAGAAATACATTTGCTAATTTTTATCGAGATCGGTTCAGAATTGGATATAGCTCCCATATATAACTTCGCCCGATTTACCTTTTATTGTGCAAAAAACGTCTAATATTTGCCCAAATGGGATGAAATTTGTCACTTACGACCGAATTGAGTCCAGAAGCTAGTATGTCAAATTTGGTGAAGATCGGTTAAGATATAGCTATAGCTCCCATATATATTGTTCATCCGATTTCTAGTATTTGTTACCCACAGCCGTAATATGCACTCCGTAACAACGATATTTCAGGAAATATATCACATACAGCTCAGAAATATATTTGAAAATTTTTTTCGAGATCGGTTCAGATTTGGATATAGCTCCCATATATATCTTTATCTGATTTTAAATTAATTTTGCACCAAATGGGGAATACAAGTCCGAATTTAAAACATACAAATGCTTCGTCATATTTAGTTCTTTGAACTTTAAATTATAATTATAATCATAGCGTGTATGACTGAATTCTCCAATAAAAACTTTTAATTGTTACGTAGAGCTCTTCTAAATTAGCAAAGTGGTGTAGGGTATCATAAAGTCGGCCCCGCCCGACTTTAGGACTTTCTTTACTGGTTTCAATTTGCCTTTTTATATTGAATCTAAAAGTTTTTTGTAAACAAACAATCTACGCTTATAACTAAAAACGGCTTGACGGATTTTAACAATGCATACAATTTTGGAATGAAAAAAAATATTTTCTGGTGTGTTTTTTTTTTCAATTTGACATACTATATTGGAATGCATGAATGAATAATATTAAAAATGGAATGAGGAACCTTCTTCTTACATATGACAACAATCCGTCCAATGAGAATTTAAAATGCATTTCATTGGGACTGCAATCAGTGAATATAAAGAATGCAAAATGGTTTTGTGATACTAATTTCGGTAAATATTGGTAATTTGAGAAGAAACCAACCTTCAAAAATGATGACGTTTTGGTATAACCATCATATGTATGATTGAAGCTATTTTCGGGGTCTTGAACATTTTTTTCTTTTTTTAGGCCTATATTTGGCATCTTTGTTTCTAAGGGGGTAGAAAATCTCTTCTCATTAAATGTTAAATTTTCGCAGTAGGGTCCATCTTGGTCTTGACCACATTCATCAATTGATTTGGCTAAAAAATTGTATTTAGGCTACTCTGGGGTAGAGAATCATCTAACAGATAATTGTCCAAATATGCATTAAACACCAAAAAAAATAATTTAGAGTTTAAATGTTGAGTTTTGCCACGTTCGAGATTTAGTTTTATCGATATTTATACCCTACACCACAAGGTGGTCAGGGTATTATGTCTTTGTGCATTTGTTTGTAACAGGCAAAAGGAAACGAGATAGACACATAGTTCCTTTTGATGATCTGCATAGAATCACATTCTGAGTCGATTTATGCATGTCCGTCCGTCCGTCTGTCCATGTATTTTTGTAAACAAAGTACAGTTCGCATTTATTGCCCTATCCAGATGAAATTTTGCACAAATCATTTGTTTGGCCCAAGGACGAACCCTATTGAAATTGGAGATAATCGGTCAAAATTTAGACATAGCTCCCAAATATATCTTCGTCCGATTTGCTTTTTATTGTGCACCAAACGTGTAATATCAGTCCGAATACTATAGAATTTTGCACGTACGATCAGACTGGATCTGGAAATAAATATGTAAAAATTGTAATAATAAGTAAAAATTTGATCGAAATCGGTTCAGATATAGCTACAGCTCCCATATATATTGTTAATCCGATTTGTTATTTTTGTCCTCCGCAGCCGTAATATGCACTCTGTAACAACAATATTTGGGGAAGTATATCAAATACAGCTCAGAAATACCTTTGCTAAATTTTATCGAGATCGGTTCAGATTTGGATGTAGCTCGCATATATAACTTCGTCTGATTTACCTTTTATTGTGCACCAAACGTCTAATATTTGCCGAAATTGAGTCTAGAGTCTAGAAGCTAGTATGTCAAATTTGGTGAAGATCGGTTCAGATATAGCTATAGCTCCCATATATATTGTTCATCCGATTTGTCATACTTGCTACCCATAGCCGTAATATGCACTCCGTAACAAAGATATTCTGGGAAATATATCAAATACAGCTCAGAAATATATTTGCCAAATTTTATCGAGATCGGTTCCGATTTGGATATAGCTCTCACATATTTTTTTATCCGATTTGTGGTGAACTTTCACGTAAAAACCTAACATTTGTATTTAATTTTGAAATCAAAAACATCTTTTTGTTAACGGTTATATTGATCATCAATTATCGTAATATTATGTTATCAAATCCATTAGGCTTTCTATTAACCAATATGGCAACACTACTTTCGATGTTCGAAATTTTTCATTACGCTTTGCTCCTAAATACTAAATTGATATTACAAAAGTTACCTTAGAACACGCTGGTTTCAAACTCGTTCTTTTTTAACAAATTGTTGAACTGTGCACATCATCTAAAATATAAAATTGGTAAAAATAAATTTAACCTCTAACAAGTTGAGGATATTTTCAAGTCCCATTATTTGGTGAACAAATAAATTTCGAACGAAAAATCACAAGGTAATACTTCTGATAAATAATAGTAAACAGTTGATTAATTATGGAAAATATTTAGGTTATCTCACACGCTAACTTCAAAAATAAGTTACGCTTCAAACCTTATAGCTACAACGTTTCCATAACCTGGCTGCCCAAAAATAATTGCAATTCCTGGAACCAGACCGATGGTGGTTCTTTTCAGATGATGCCAGAGAAATTATATCATTGCCAAAGATTTAATTAAAATATCTGCCCGATTGGCTGCTACACATTCCATAAGCAACATATTTATTAAAAACCGTTTTGGAAAGTGATATTTGTGTGCTCTAAAAGATCTACTACAAGGAGGAAAGAACAGAGATTTGGCGTAAAGATTCCGTCTTTAAGTAGACCAAACTTTGGCAGCCTCAGAAATAATTCAGCCAGTGAACCCATTATCTGAGATAAGTGGTAAATTCTCAACAAAACCTTGGAGACCACGTTGTAAGATCGCCACATGCATGTATCGTTCATTCGCAATAACGTATATTGCGTAGGTAAATCTCATTTTCTAGACAGATAACTCTGGTATTTTTCACAACATTCTTCGAATTAATATCGAATTTACAATTTCCTATCAGTTGGAAATTATAATAAATTATTCTAAATATTGGAACACTGTGCATTTGAGTAAAAAAACAAAAAAAGAGATCTTGGGTGTTATACCATGTGAATTTTTGGAGAACAGAATAATGAGTAATATAATAGTTAAACAACAACAAAATCATTGCCCTTATTTGCATTCTTTCTTTCACCTTGTAAATTTAACAACAACAACACTTTCACGTACAGCATGCATTGAGTTTATTTTTCTCTTCTTTCTGCTTCTCTTTATCGAAATATTTTAAATAACTGAACAATGACGCGTAAAACTAGTTTCAATAGACGCGCTTGTAAGATCGGTAATAAAAACATGTGATGAATACCATTTTTTTTAATATTTGCTAAAATAATTAAAATGAAGAGAAAAAATCAATTTCGTGTATGTGCAAGTGTTATAGATTTTATATTCTAATTCTAAATATAAAAAAATATTAGTCATAATCATTTTAAACAAAAATCAAGAGAATGTGTGAAAAATTACTGAAAAATTAAGCTATAAAAATACTGATCACAGTTACTAAGTCCTATGTATAAGGATAAGTTCATCTAATTATTTTTTTATAAACAGCATAATACTACGTTCCTGAATCTATTCCATACATCAGTCAGCGTCAATTGGGAGGCCTCATCAATTTATCGCGAAGATGTTGGTGTAAGTGCATCATTATTGTGATTTATTTTGGCCTTTTTTTTTTTTTTGCTTAAAGTAACAAAAGAAAATACGAAATCATATTCTCCCTTGCTACATATTCTCCATTGGTACATATGATTAAATTTCTTTATATTTCCATACATTCTCTTCTCTTCTTATGTATGTACCATACAGTGGGTTTAACAATATTTTTGATTCATCAATGCGCATGTATTATATATTTATTGAATTTCTATTTACCTAATTTTTCAATCATTATATAAAAGACTATCAACTAGTATAATTTAAATTGTTGGTATTTATTAAGTAATTTTTAAAATGGAAGTTTATTGAATAAATTTGTTGAATATTTATAATATGGATTTTTAAACAAAACGAATGAGTATTCCTATTGAGATGATGCCGAAGTAGATAGTTAGTTCCGAGTATAAATTGGGGTTCTCCCATAGTCCTACCACTAATATTTTGTTTATTTCGACCAAAACTGACATTTCTTAGGAAGTGTTTCCACACAAATATGGTGTTCGTTACAATAATTGTCGCCCAACGTGGGGCCGGAAGGGCTTACATTTCCTTCTCGGCTCATTTTTTTTTCCATAGTAGATTTCATATATTTAGTTGTTTTGTGATTTTACTTAGTTTTTTTTTCAAATTTATCTGAGATAATTTACATTCCTTTCCTGGAAAATTGTAGTTGCTTGAGGTTTCGAGCAGACTATTCGTTTAGTGCATGTACATTTGTTTCAAATTTATGAGAATCAAAATTATGGTGAATGCGCATTGCAATGTTTTTACGTTATCTTCCATGATCAATAAATTTAACTAGTAACCAATCAACCAGCAAATATGTCCGGAATACAGGGGTATTGCTGTCTGCAAATCCTTGTCCACTATTCTCTGGCGATTCCCACAGATGTTTCAAAGTATTAGGAGTCTTTTTATGGTTGTTTCTTTTATTTGTCATTCTAGGTAGCATAAAACTCTATAGCCCAAATTGTTATTTCAGTATCGATTATATCAGTTGTTCATTTATTTCGTACACACATCATCATCATTAGGAAACTCTAAAATCAATATACAACTATTTTTAAACAAAATATATCTGCTTATTCTTCATTTGAATAATTATATTACTAAAGTAACGAAACTTGGTATCTAACTACAGTTACATTTTTTCAACATTTTTTTTTTTTTTTTAATTTTTAATTTCAAGTTTATTTGTAGAACATATTCAACTAGCTGGCCCGGTCCGCGTTGCCGGCCCGTAATTTTAGTCTTTAATGCTATTATATCATCCATCTTGGAAAGGAGGGTATATTAACTTTTCATTCCATTTGTAACATCACTAAATGTTCGTCATAGACCCCATTAAATATGCATATATATTCATAATCAGCATAAAACTCTAAGTCGATTTGTCCCTCTGTATGTCTGTTTGTTTAAATTACTATACAGCCAACATTATTTGATGTATAGCGTCAAAATTTAGCTGAAAAATTTGTAATGTGTATAGGATGCTTGGTATTGAAAATGATCTATCGGTTCACGTTTTGGTATAGTCCCCATATAACGGTATCTCTCGAAATTCGGCATTTTGATGATTTTTGCCACATTTCTCCTCGGATTTGTCTAACACATACAATAATACCTACCTATATTGGGTATGTTGATAATCCACACATTTACGTGTATAATTGTTTCAAATTTGGTATTTTAGAAGGTGAAAATCCTTGAAGTATAAAATTGTCCACAGAGGTTCCCGTTTTGGTGTGGCCCCATATAACGGCCTCATTCACTTTATGGTTTTTTGATAAGTTAACTGCATTATCCAAACTGTCTTACTGGTATATGATGTTTCCTTTATCCTCAGATGGATGATAGTAATAATTCTGCCCAGCCGAACTTATTTTTTTTACTTGTTTTTAAAGTAATATGAATTATTTGTAATTGAAATTGCGCGTTGTAGACCCCATAATTTCCATATTTTATCATAGTATAATTCAAAGACGATTAAACAAATGTCCGGTTCCCTAAATCATATGATGGTTATACACAACGTGATCAGTTTTTGCATAGATGGTTTCTTCCCAAATTACCAACATTTGCCGAAATTAGTATGAAAATATGGTTAAAAAGTAAGATATACTTGAAATCGGGTTGTATTCTTATCCGGGAGTTATAGCCCATATCAAGAACTACAAAAGTGATTTAAGGTATCGTGAAAGTTTAGGAAGAATTTCTGAAAGAATAGAAATCCTTTTCCTTTTATATTCGGTATTTCACTGATTGCATTCCCAATGAATTTTGCATATTGAGTTCTCATTCCAAAGTTGTATGAATTGTGAAAATCCGTCAAAACGTTCTTGAGTTATAAGCATAGTAACTAATAAACAAATTGAAAAAAAATCTTCAACTTGTTAGCTGGTTTTTTACAGCTAATATTTAAAGGTCCTTACGAAGTTTGGTCCTTACTATTATTTTGAAATTTGATTCCATTGAAAAATGTTCTCAGTTTTTCCCTATTTTAGAGTTTTTGCAGTGCAATATGTTTTTTTTTTTAATTTTTATCAATTTTGGTTTGACCACGTTAAATTATTTTGACATCATCTATTCAGTTCCGCCACTCCATAATTTTCGTCGCTTTCTACTACCCAAAAAGACTACACATCATATTAGAATTAAAAAAACACTACTAATGTACATTCCGAAATAGTAAGTCTAAATGGAAAAAAAAATCATGCAAAATAAAACATTACTAATGTACACTTCAAAAGTCAAAATGAAAATTTTAAAATTTCACATTTTTACGCGATTTTTTTTTTTTTTTATTTTATCCTTTTCTGCCAAGAGACAATTCCGAATTTGTGTAAATCGTTAAAATCAGATCAGCGGTTCTTGAGTTATAAGCGTAGTAACTAACACAACTTCCTTATATATATAGATAGATTAGAAGTATGCGTGGTCAGTTCCCTGGCGCCCAAACAAATTCCTAAGTTTGGAGTGAAAGTCAACAGTATCTCGTGTAATAATTTTCAAACCGATATCTTCATTATCTGGCAAATATAAAGATTTTAGATAAATCAAGATAGTGGGCGTAAAAGTAGGCGTGGTCAATATTTTTTTCTTTAAAAACCTAAC
Organism: Musca domestica; assembly: GCF_030504385.1. Taxonomy (NCBI): domain Eukaryota; kingdom Metazoa; phylum Arthropoda; class Insecta; order Diptera; family Muscidae; genus Musca; species Musca domestica. The sequence goes on along the minus strand of NW_026712376.1, from coordinate 646,384 downwards.
TCGGGGTATGACGAACGTTTGTACAAAAAATTATGCAAATCGGTCCAGCCGTTTTCAACCGATTCCGTTACCAACAAACAACAATTGATTTTTATATATATAGATATGTCGATTAGTAGAACTCCTCCCCTTTCTGCTAATGTTATACCTACAGGACCAGCTTCAAATGTAGAAACACTTTTGGAGTGCTTTATTAGTGAGGATGCAATATTAGGAAGCCAAGAGTGCCTTATTATTAAGGAGTGTTCACACGTTTTTCATAGACAATGCATTGAGACATTTTTAGCAACATCGGCTGAATGCCCAATTTGTAAAAAACCTTGTGATCTAGCTGATCTCAAAAAATATAGTTTTCTTGCTGATTTTGACGTCAATGTCCCACTTTCCGCTCCTACCAATACTAATTCTACTCAGTCGCATTCATCTGGTAGTAAGGCGAGTATGAGAGGAAAGCCAAGAGGCGCAAAAGCTCATAATTACCACACTCGTAGTTACTCTCGCAGTAACCAAGACCCAAATTCATCCTTAATAGGTATAAATAATGAACATTTAAACACTCCACAGAGACAAAGGCCTCAAACTTCTTCGACCAATAATAATGCTCCCAACCCTGGAGTAGATTATGAACAAATTAATCGCTTGATTGAGCAAAACTTAACGAGATTGTTAAGTACTTTAAATATATTGCCTACATCATCTCAGAATCCGTTACAGGTTCCTCAAAATCCCAATAATGTGTATTCAAATAGCGCGCATGTTAATTCAAGATCTCGAGATACCTTTTCCCATATTAAAGCCGTAAATACTTCACATTCTAATGACTATTCTAGTTCCAATGCGTCCACATGCAACTTTTCCACTGATAAAATCGGTTCCATAATTCATAGTTGGCATCTACAATTTGATGGGTCCTCTAATGGTTTAAATGTTGAGGAATTTATATATAGAGTACATTCCCTTACTCACGACAATTTCAATGGTGATTTCACATTGATTTGTAAAAATCTAAACATATTGCTATCCGGTAAAGCAAAAAATTGGTACTGGCGATACCGAAAGTAAGTATCCACTGTGGATTGGAATAGTTTTTGTACGGCATTGCGATCCCAATATCGCGATTACAAAACCTGTTTTGACATTCGAGAGGAGTTGAGGAATCGGAAACAAAAACCTACAGAAAATTTCGACACTTTTTATGAAGCAATTTCATCAATTGTTGACCGATTAAGTTCGCCAATACAAGAATCTGAGCTCGTTGAAATTATTACCCGAAACCTTCTCCCAGGTATTCGTCAGGATTTATTATACTTGCAAAATGAATCTATTTCTCATTTACGAAAGCTTGTTCAGAAACGTGAGAACTTTTTAAATGATGAACCTGTCAGACGAAATTTGCTTAGTCGAAACCAAAATATTCCTCCACTGAAAAGACAAATCACAGAGATAGAGAATCAAGGAGGAAGTTCAGAAACTAACGATAATTCATTCGTTGATGCCGAGGCTGATGCCATTAAAACTTATTCCCCTAATATCCAATGTTGGAACTGTGGAGATCTCGGACATCATTGGGAAGATTGTTTGAAAGACAGGAAGATCTTTTGTTACGGGTGCGGCGCAAAGGAGGTTTACAAACCTAACTGCTCTACATGTTTGGCAAAAAAATCATTGACATCAAAAAACTTCCGAACACCAGTTCCCAGGGTGGAACAATAGAATATAAACAGTATATCCCTTTAGTAAATTTAAATACACCAAGTAAGGTTTCTACTCAGATCGACCTTTCAAATCAAACTGAATATACATCTCCAACTGAATTGCCGAATCAAACCAAACAAATTCTTACAAATCCACAACCTGCCTTAAAAACAGATAATAATAATTCCAAGATTTTATATCCTCTTCTGCCTTACCATGTTCGATGGCGAAATTATATAGAAAGAAGGAATCAGATTTTTAACGTTGATACTATAACCGACGTCATTTATTCAAAGCCTAAAAGATCCACGTTAAGACTGCGGAAATACTGGAAATTACGCAAGCTAAGTCGGCGTTTCCTAGTATCTGCAATAATAAGCGACCCAAAAGATAAACGTTATTACGCTAAAGTATCGTTCCTGAACTTTAATGAATTCGGTCTTTTGGACACAGGAGCAAATATTAGCTGCATAGGTGCAGATTTAGCTACCTCTGATTTTGAAAAACTAGCAAATTTCACTAAAATTAAATCATTTGTTAAAACTGCTGATGGAAGTCTGCAAAAAGTGCTTGGATGGTTAGACGTTCATATAACTTTCAAAAACCAAAAACAACCCATAAAGTTATTTATTATTCCTTCATTGTCACAAAAATTAATATTGGGTATTGACTTTTTCAAAAAGTTCAATTTGTTCAAAAATTTCTTAAGCTGTGAAGTTTCTTTTAATGATCCTTTAGATCTGAAGGAACTAAAAGATGACAACTCTCATTCTCATATCCATTCTGATATTGATGCTAATGAAGACATTGCATATCCCCTTTCCAATGAACAAACTCAACAACTCAACTGTGTCACACAACTATTTCCTGATTTCGAAGTTCAAGGACTAGGTCGGACTGAATTGATCCGTCATTCTATCGACGTAGGGAATGCGACACCAATTAAGCAAAGATACTATCCGGTTTCTCCAGCCGTCGAAAAGGTTATGTTCAAAGAAATCGACAGAATGCTTTCCATGGGCGTTATAGAGCCATCTACCTCCGCCTGGAGTTCCCCAATGCGACTGGTAATAAAACCAGGAAAAGTCCGATTGTGCTTAGACGCCAGAAAATTGAATATGGTCACTAAAAAAGATGCATATCCTCTTCCGTCGATAGAAGGGATATTTGCTCGGCTTCCTAATGCCAATCTGATTACCAAATTAGATCTCAAAGACGCTTATTGGCAAGTCGCCTTGGACGAAGCTTCCAAACCTCTTACCGCTTTCACTATTCCAGGTAGACCCTTATACCAATTTGTCGTGATGCCCTTTGGGCTATGCAATGCACCACAGACAATGTGTCGTATAGTGGATGAGATCATACCCGTTGATCTCCGACATTGTGTATTTGGCTACCTGGATGATTTGGTGATAGTGTCTGAAAGCTTTGAAAGTCATCTCGAAGTCTTGGTTCGCATTGCTTCGCAATTCAAGAAGGCTAATTTAACTTTAAATATTGGTAAGAGCAAATTTTGTGTTACCCGTGTAAACTATTTTGGATATATTATCGGGAACGGTGGAATAACTACCGATCCAGATAAAATTAGTTCAATTTTAAACTGGCCGGTTCCAAAGAATCTAAAACAGGTTCGAGGGTTCCTAGGACTATCTGGATGGTACCGTCGGTTTATAGAGAACTTCTCATCAGAAGTTTATCCTATAACCGAAGTTGTATCAACCAAAAAGAAATTTGTCTGGATCCATGAAGCTCAACAAGCATTCGAACGTATCAAGAGTCTATTAACCTCAGCACCTGTACTAATCAATCCTGATTTTTCTAAGAAATTTTTCATACATTGCGACGCCAGTGATTATGGTATTGGTGCCGTATTAGTTCAAGTGGACGATGATAACCAAGAACGACCTATTGCATTTATGAGTAGGAAATTGAATTCGGCACAACGCAACTACAGCGTCACCGAGCGCGAATGCTTGGCTGCGTTGGAACCCATTAAACGCTTTAGATGCTACATCGAAATGCAGGAGTTCGAAGTTATCACCGACCATTCTAGTCTAGTCTGGCTAATGAAGCAACCTAATCTGAGTGGTAGACTGGCTAGATGGGTTTTCCAACTGCAATCCTTTCGTTTCTCTATTAGTCACAGAAAGGGTAAAGACAATGTTGTGCCAGACGCTCTTTCACGTATACCTGAATCTTCTATAGAAACGATAGATATTATCGAACCAGAAGTTGATTTGGATTCCTCTCATTTTAAAGACTCAGATTACGAGGAACTTAAGAAAAAAGTTAATAACAACAGTGGAATGTACCCGGATATAAAAATTGTGGACGATTATGTATATATACGAATTGACCATTATTCAGGTGACCCAGAGCAGGAGAACTCGGCATGGAAACTCTGGATTCCCGAAAATCTTCGCCGATCTGTCTTGATTAGAGCTCATGATTCGCCCCTCCCTTCACACGGTGGAATTGTAAAAACATTAGAAACTATTAGAAGAAATCTCTATTGGCCTGGTATGGTTCGGGATGTTCGACAGTATATCAAGACATGTGAAGTGTGTAAATCTACGAAATCTCCCAATTTTATAATGAAGCCTCCCATGGGAAAACGAATTATCACTTCTAGACCCTTCCAAAGACTATATATAGACATCCTGGGTCCATATCCGCGTAGCAAGTCAGGTTATATAGGGCTCTTAATAGTATTAGATCACTTTACTAAATACCATTGGGTTTGCCCACTACGAAAATTCACCTCATCTAGCATTCAGGATTTTTTGGAAAAGCATATCTTTCATTTGTACGCAGTTCCAGAGACAGTCGTAAGTGATAATGGAACTCAGTTTAAGGCTCACGATTTTAATGCCTTCCTTACAGCTTATGGGGTTGATCATTGTTATACTGCATATTATTCACCGCAGGCCAACGCATCAGAACGTGTTAACCGATCTCTGATTGCAGGAATTCGCGCATATGTTAAAAAGGATCATCAGTGTTGGGACCAACATTTAAGCTCCATAAGTTGTGCTCTGCGCAATTCCCATCATCAAAGTATTGAAATGTCTCCATATCGTGCATTATTTGGGTTAAATATGATCACCCACGGCTCATCGTATAAATTGTTGAAAAATTTAGATATCCTAGAAGAACCTATTGCCAAGCTTTCTAGACCAGACCATCTTCAGATCTTAAGGACAGATATCATGAAACACATAAAGGAGGCATATGAGAAAAACAGAGATCATTACAATCTGCGCACTAGATAGATTTCGTTTAATGTCGGACAGGAAGTGTTCAGAAGAAATTTTGCCCAAAGTAACCTTGAAAAGAAGTTTAACTCGAAATTAGCTCCTGTTTTCCTAAAAGCAAAAGTTCGTGAAAAATTGGGAAGTCATTATTATATTTTGGAAGATATGGATGGTAAACTTGTTGGGACATTTCATGGAAAGGATATAAGACCCTGAAAGTTCTTTTTTCTCCTAATTCTGTTTCTTAAAAAGACAGAATTATGTGGTTTTGTGGTGAACTTTCACGTAAAAACCTAACATTTGTATTTAATTTTGAAATCAAAAACATCTTTTTGTTAACGGTCATATTGATCATCAATTATCATAACATTATGTTATCAAATCCATTAGGCTTTCTATTAACCAATATGGCAACACTACTTTCGATGTTCGAAATTTTTCATTACGCTTTGCTCCTAAATACTAAATTGATATTACAAAAGTTACCTTAGAACACACTGGTTTCAAACTCGTTCTTTTTAACAAATTGTTGAACTGTGCACATCATCTAAAATATAAAATTGGTAAAAATAAATTTAACCTCTAACAAGTTGAAAATATTTTCAAGTCCCATTATTTGGTGAACAAATAAATTTCGAACGAAAAATTACAATGTAATACTTCTGATAAATAATAGTAAACAGTTGATAAATTATGGAAAATATTTAGGTTATCTCACACGCTACCTTCTAAAATAAGTTACGCTTCAAACCTTATAGCTACAACGTTTCCATAACCTGGCTGCCCAAAAATAATTGCAATTCCTGGAACCAGATCGATGGTGTTTCTTTTCAGATGATGCCAGAGAATTTATATCATTGCCAAAGATTTAATTAAAATATCTGCCCGATTGGCTGCTACACATTCCATAAGCAATATATTTATTAAAAAGCGTTTTGGAAAGTGATATTTGTGTGCTCTAAAAGATCTACTACAAGGAGGAAAGAACAGAGATTTGGCGTAAAGATTCCGTCTTTAAGTAGACCAAACTTTGGCAGCCTCAGAAATAATTCAGCCAGTGAACCCATTATCTGAGATAAGTGGTAAATTCTCAACAAAACCTTGGAGACCACGTTGTAAGATCGTCACATGCATGTATCGTTCATTCGCAATAACGTATATTGCGTAGGAAAATCTCATTTTCTAGACAGATAACTCTGGTATTTTTCACAACATTCTTCGAATTAATATCGAATTTACAATTTCCTATCAGTTGGAAATTATAATAAACTAGCTGAACCCGGTGCGCTTCGCTACCCCTTTTGATTTTATATGCATTCAAAATTTTATTTACGAATATATGTTGGATAAAGAAAAACAAATTTAAAAATTTAAAAAAAAAAAAACATTGCACTAATTTAATGCGTTAATAAATAAAATCATTACAAAAGCAGTAACATGACATGCATACACGAAGGGTTTGTCCTTTGGATTTATTTATTTCATGCCAAATACCAAGCGTGCAGGAAACTGCATTTTTTTTTTAAAGTAGAGTGGTTTTTCTATCGCAATTAGTGAATTCGAGATAGCAACATACTTCGCCGTAATAAGCGTATTTCAAATAAATTGTTGTGTTGTTTTTTAGTGTTAGCCTAAGGCGTTGTGGGTCAATGGTTCTTATTAAAATCATATCCCAATCTGATCCGATTTAAATATAATTTTAAAAAAATTACTTTTACACAAAACTCCGCCACACCTTTCATAATTCATTGAAATTGGTGCGTCAAATATGTGAAATCGGCCGAGAATATATATATGGGAGCTATATCCAAATCTTAACTAATTTCCAATTAATTTATCACATTTATTATTATAACCAAATTCCACCACACATTCTGAATTTCATTGGAATCGGTCATATATATCGTGTTTGGAGCATAACATATATGAAATCGGCCGAAATATATATGTTAGCTATATCCAAACCTCAATTGATTTCAATATAATTTGGCAATTTTTGCTGGTACCAGATTTTGTCTCTCTCGCTTTGGGTGCATCAAATATATGAAATCGGCTGAGTATATATTTGGGAGCTATAATCACATCTGAGCGTATTTGAATATAATTTGTCAAATTTATTTTTGTACCATATTTAGCCACTCATGCCGAATTTAGTTGGAATCGGAAATACGTATCGTGTTTTGTGCATCAAATATGTGAAATCGGCGGAAAATATATATGGGAGCTATATCCAAATCTGAACCGATTTTAATATAATTTGACTAATTTATTTTCTAATCAAAATCCCGTTACATATTCCAAATTTCTTTGGAATCGAACATACATATCGTGTATGGTGCATAAAATACATGAAATCGGTCGAAAATATATATGAGAGCTATATCCAAATCTGAACCGATTTTAATATAATTTGACAAATGTATATTTGTTTTAATTTCCGCTACACATTCCAAATTTCATTGAAATTAGAGATACATAGCGTGTTTGGTGCATCAAATACATGAAATCGGCCGAAAATGTATATGGGAGCTATATCCAAATCTGAACCGATTTCAATATAATTTGGGAAATCAATTTTTTAGATAAAATCTATCACACGTTTCAAATTTCATTGAAATTGGGGATACATAGCGTGTTTGGTGCATCAAATGCTTGAAATCGGCCGAAAATATATATGGGAGCTATATCCAAATCTGAACCGATTACAATATAATTTGGCAAACTTATTTTTGTTCCAGATTCCGTTACATATTCCAAATTTGGAGACTGTATCTTCAACCAATCAATAGATATGTGCATATAAAATCTAAATTTTTGGGAGGTACCTCCGATTCTGATGCTATATATCCAGTTCCAAGTGGAAATTCAAAAATGTATATAGCCTATGTTACTTTCAGGCGATGTTGCAGTATATATGTAAATTTTGAGGAAAATCTATTCAGCGGTTTTCGAGTCCATAAATTACAAACAAACAAACATACAAACATTTTCCTCTTTTATAGATATAGATTATTCTAAATATAGGAACACTGTGCATTTGAGTAAAAAAACAAAAAAGAGATCTTGGGTGTTATACCATGTGATTTTTTGGAGAACAGAATAATGAGTAATATAATAGTTAAACAACAACAAAATCATTGCCCTTATTTGCATTCTTTCTTTCACCTTGTAAATTTAACAACAACAACACTTTCACGTACAGCATGCATTGAGTTTATTTTTCTCTTCTTTCTGCTTCTCTTTATCGAAATATTTTAAATAACTGAACAATGACGCGTAAAACTAGTTTCAATAGACGCGCTTGTAAGATCGGTAATAAAAACATGTGATATGGTATTCATCACATGTTTTTATTTTTTTTAATATTTGCTAAAATAATTAAAATGAAGAGAAATAATCAATTTCGTGTATGTGCAAGTGTTATAGATTTTATATTCTAATTCTAAATATAAAAAAATATTAGTCATAATCATTTTAAACAAAAATCAAAAGAATGTGTGAAAAATTACTGGAAAATTAAGCTATAAAAATACTGATCACAGTTACTAAGTCCTATGTATAAGGATAAGTTCATCTAATTATTTTTTATAAACAGCATAATACTACGTTCCTGAATCTATTCCATACATCAGTCAGCGTCAATTGGGAGGCCTCATCAATTTATCGCGAAGATGTTGGGGTAAGTGCATCATTATTGTGATTTATTTTGGCCTTTTTTTTTTTTTTTTTGCTTAAAGTAACAAAAGAAAATACGAAATCATATTCTCCCTTGCTACATATTCTCCATTGGTACATATGATTAAATTTCTTTATATTTCCATACATTCTCTTCTCTTCTTATGTATGTACCATACAGTGGGTTTAACAATATTTTTGATTCATCAATGCGCATGTATTATATATTTATTGAATTTCTATTTACCTAATTTTTCATTCATTATATAAAAGACTATCAACTAGTATAATTTAAATTGTTGGTATTTATTAAATAATTTTTAAAATGGAAGTTTATTGAATAAATTTGTTGAATATTTATAATATGGATTTTTAAACAAAACGAATGAGTATTCCTATTGAGATGATGCCGAAGTAGATAGTTAGTTCCGAGTATAAATTGGGGTTCTATCAAAATATATATAAGCCCATATAGAGCCGAAGGTAGGGTGGGTAGAGAGGCTTAGCACTCCATTTAACATCTAGGAGTAGCTAAATAAAATAACTGTTAAATCGATACCTTTTGTTGTCAATTTCAGCCTGTGCACATCATCTAAAATATAAAATTGGTAAAAATAAATATAACCTCTAACAAGTTGAGGATATTTTCAAGTCCCATTATTTGGTGAACAAATAAATTTCGAACGAAAAATTACAAGGTAATACTTCTGATAAATAATAGTAAACAGTTGATAAATTATGGAAAATATTTAGGTTATCTCACACGCTACCTTCTAAAATAAGTTACGCTTCAAACCTTCTAGCTACAACGTTTCCATAACCTGGCTGCCCAAAAATAATTGCAATTCCTGGAACCAGATCGATGGTGGTTCTTTTCAGATGATGCCAGACAATTTATATCATTGCCAAAGATTTAATTAAAATATCTGCCCGATTGGCTGCTACACATTCCATAAACAACATATTTATTAAAAAGCGTTTTGGAAAGTGATATTTGTGTGCTATAAAAGATCTACTACAAGGAGGAAAGAACAGAGATTTGGCGTAAAGATTCCGTCTTTAAGTAGACCAAACTTTGGCAGCCTCAGAAATAATTCAGCCAGTGAACCTGAGATAAGTGGTAAATTCTCAACAAAACCTTGGAGACCACGTTGTAAGATCGTCACATGCATGTATCGTTCATTCGCAATAACGTATATTGCGTAGGAAAATCTCATTTTCTAGACAGATAACTCTGGTATTTTTCACAACATTCTTCGAATTAATATCGAATTTACAATTTCCTATCAGTTGGAAATTATAATAAATTATTCTAAATATTGGAACACTGTGCATTTGAGTAAAAAAACAAAAAAAGAGATCTTGGGTGTTATACCATGCGAATTTTTGGAGAACAGAATAATGAGTAATATAATAGTTAAACAACAACAAAATCATTGCCCTTATTTGCATTCTTTCTTTCACCTTGTAAATTTAACAACAACAACACTTTCACGTAGAGCATGCATTGAGTTTATTTTTCTCTTCTTTCTGCTTCTCTTTATCGAAATATTTTAAATAACTGAACAATGACGCGTAAAACTAGTTTCAATAGACGCGCTTGTAAGATCGGTAATAAAAACATGTGATGAATACCATTTTTTTTTTAATATTGCTAAAATAATTAAAATGAAGAGAAAAAATCAATTTCGTGTATGTGCAAGTGTTATAGATTTTATATTCTAATTCTAAATATAAAAAAATATTAGTCATAATCATTTTAAACAAAAATCAAGAGAATGTGTGAAAAATTACTGAAAAATTAAGCTATAAAAATACTGATCACAGTTTCTAAGTCCTATGTATAAGGATAAGTTCATCTAATTATTTTTTTATAAACAGCATAATACTACGTTCCTGAATCTATTCCATGCATCAGTCAGCGTCAATTGGGAGGCCTCATCAACTTATCGCGAAGATGTTGGGGTAAGTGCATCATTATTGTGATTTATTTTGGCCTTTTTTTTTGCTTAAAGTAACAAAAGAAAATACGAAATCATATTCTCCCTTGTTACACATTCCATTGCTACATATGATTAAATTTCTTTATATTTCCATACATTCTCTTTTCTTCTTATGTATGTACCCTACAGTGGGTTGAACAATATTTTTGATTCATCAATGCGTATTTATGTATGTATTTAAATTATAAATTTATACTCGATAATAATTATATATTTATTGAATTTCTATTTACCTAATTTTTCATTCATTATATAAAAGACTATCAACTAGTATAATTTAAATTGTTGGTATTTATTAAATAATTTTTAAAATGGAAGTTTATTGAATAAATTTGTTGGATATTTATAATATGGATTTTTAAACAAAACGAATGAGTTTTCCTATTGAGATGATGCCGAAGTAGATAGTTAGTTCCGAGTATAAATTGGGGTTCTATCAAAATATATATAAGCCCATATAGAGCCGAAGGTAGGGTGGGTAGAGAGGCTTAGCACTCCATTTAACATCTAGGAGTAGCTAATAAAATAACTGTTAAATCGATACCTTTTGTTGTCAATTTCAGCCTAGTTCGTTACAAACGTTTATGGGGCATGTAGTAATCAGTATGCTTTGTAACATCAGTCCATATATCTTTTGTTTATAAAAAAATCGGGAGTTCTAAAATATTATCGTAACATTTATACAGACAAATATTAATAAAGGACGCGGACCCCGCTGCCGACTGCTATTGCTAGCACTTATAACTCCCATAGTCCTACCACTAATATTTTGTTTATTTCGACCAAAACTGACATTTCTTAGGAAGTGTTTCCACACAAATATGGTGTTCGTTACAGATTTCAAATTAATTGTGTACCAAATGGGCAATACAAGTCCGAATTTAAAAGACACAAATGCTTCGGCATAGTTAGGACTAACTATGCCGAAGCATTATATATAATTCTTGTCTTTAATGTATACTTTTTAAAGCATAATAATTCACAGATCTGGCTCAAATAATTGGCGTAATTTTTAGTATAAATGATGACTCGACCAAATAGAAATAAATATGCATCGCATAAATGTCAATATAGGTTAATGTACCGGGCGACTTATAGTGTTTCAAAAAACCCCTTCCCATTTTAAAAACCTAAATATTATAGCACATATATTAAAAAGTATACATCAACTGTTTATAATAGCCCCATATAAGATGGTTCTCTACCCACAAAGTAGCCTACACACACATTTTGAGTTCTCATTGGGTGGATTATTTCCATATCTTGTCAATTTTTTGGAGTTTTGGTCCTCAGAATCGATAGTTATTTCTAAATTGAAATCCTGGCAATATGACTTTAATTTAAAGTTTCATTGGATTATAAAAGTTAGGGACCCCATGAAGTCTGTTAAAGAGTAGAAATCTTTGTCGATTAAATTATGTCCGTGAGCTTCCCCGTTCACTATTTGCAATTACAATAGAGGTCACCAAATTTAGTGTGCGTCTTTCAAACTCTGCACAGGCTTTAATATTATTCTAAGGACGATTGATGTTACAAAAGGTATCAATTTGCCCTCATATAATAATATCTCCTTAATATTCGTTGACAAAATGTGCTCTAATTTGACAGATTTGGCGTATTTTAAAGGGCTAAAAGCATTTTCGAGATTATAAGTCATTTGTAAAAAAATTACAACAACATTCCACATTATGATTTATTTTCTATCAGTAGATCTTTACATTCGTTATCTCTTTATATTCGTTATATCATCGTGTTTAATTAAATTTTCAAACCTCAATTATCAGTGTTATAAAGGGTAAAGTTATTTTGAATTCGTAACTTTTAGAAGACCATGTTGTAAGGAATTTAGTTTTTACCAGTCTAATATCCTATGTCAATTAATCTATATCCGTCTGTGTATGCGGTCGTTCGTTGAAATCGCAATAAATGCGAATTTTTAAATTAATTTTTGAACTTTTATACAATATTCCTAGGAAGTTCGAATATATCCGTTTCGTTTAGGTATAATAATACCACTAAAAATTCGTCCTTTTGCATGTTTTTCTTACAATTTCTACTAATTGAATTTAAAGTTTTCGATATTGTGAAATCAATATCGACATAACTGTTTACTATTGGTTCCCAATTAGGCATATCCTCAATAACGTCAACGTTTAAATGTTTGGTGTTTTGAGAAGTATTTTTTAATCGCAATCTATAGAAAATATGCCAAATTTTCAATTTTTTCTTTTTTTTTCTGTAAAAATTTTCAATTCCAAAAGGCATTCTGAAACAATTCTACAAAAAATTCCAAATCAAAATTGAACAGTAAATTTTTTTAGTTCTGCGACTTTTCCGGAGGCTTTTCTCAAAATTTTCTTTCATGAAAACGTTTTCACTGTAATAGCAAATAACCGAAAGAAAATTTGAGTTCTCAACTGATGTGTTACTATATTTATTCCAATTTTTCACACATAGATTAAAAGAAGTAGGTGTTACCAGTTCCTCTGACCCCAGGGCAAGATTATATTAGTCTAAATTAATCAAAATTGGCGTAAATTGGGCGTGGTTACTTTTTCTTTGCATAATACCTAGGTCTTGGTCGTGTAATAATTTTCAAAGCGATATATATATACATATATCTATATATATATATATATATATATATATATATATATATATATATATATATATATATATATATATATATATATATATATATATATATATATATATATATATATATATATATATATATATATATATATATATATATATATATATATATATATATATATATATATATATATATATATATATATATATATATATATATATATATATATATATATATATATATATATATATATATATATATATGTATATATACTAGCTGTACCCGGTGCGCTTCGCTACTCCTTTTTATTTTATATGCATTCAAAATTTTATTTACAAATATACATATGTGGATAAAAAAAAAACAAATTAAATATTAAAAAAAATATTGCACTACTTTAATGCGTTAATAAGCAAAAGCATTAGAACAGCAGTAACATGACATGCATACACGAAGGGTTTGGACTTGAAAACCGCTGAATAGATTTTCCTGAAATTTCCATATATACTGCAACATCGCCTGAAAGTAACATAGGCTATATACATTTTTGAATTTCCACTTGGAACTGGAGATATAGCATCAGAATCGGAGGTACCTCCCAAAAATTTAGATTTTATATGCACATATCTATTGATTGGTTGAAATTTGGAATACGTAACGGAATTTGGAACAAAAATAAGTTTGCCAAGTTATATTGTAATCGGTTCAGATTTGGATATAGCGCCAATGTATATTTTCGACCGATTTCGTTCATTTGATGCCTGAAACACAATATGAATGTTCGATTCCAATGAAATTTAGAATGTGTGACGGGATTTAATCCGAAAATAAATTTGTCAAATTATATTGAAATCGGTTCAGATTTGGATATAGCTCCCATATACATTTTCGGCCGATTTCATGTATTTGGTGGACCAAACACGACATGAACTTCCAATTGTAATGAAATTTAAAATAAGTAACGGAATTGGGAGCCAAAATGAATTTGTAAAATTAAATTGAAATCGGTTCAGATCTTCAGATCTTAAGGACAGATATCATGAAACACATAAAGGAGGCATATGAGAAAAACAGAGATCATTACAATATGCGCACTAGATAGATTTCGTTTAATGTCGGACAGGAAGTGTTCAGAAGAAATTTTGCCCAAAGTAACCTTGAAAAGAAGTTTAACTCGAAATTAGCTCCTGTTTTCCTAAAAGCAAAAGTTCGTGAAAAATTGGGAAGTCATTATTATATTTGGAAGATATGGATGGTAAACTTGTTGGGACATTTCATGGAAAGGATATAAGACCCTGAAAGTTCTTTTTTCTCCTAATTCTGTTTCTTAAAAAGACAGAATTATGTGGTTTTGTGGTGAACTTTCACGTAAAAACCTAACCTTTGTATTTAATTTTGAAATCAAAAACATCTTTTTGTTAACGGTCATATTGATAATCAATTATCATAACATTATGTTATCAAATCCATTAGGCTTTCTATTAACCAATATGGCAACACTACTTTCTATGTTCGAAATTTTTCATTACGCTTTGCTCCTAAATACTAAATTGATATTACAAAAGTTACCTTAGAACACACTGGTTTCAAACTCGTTCTTTTTTAACAAATTGTTGAACTGTGCACATCATCTAAAATATAAAATTGGTAAAAATAAATTTAACCTCTAACAAGTTGAGGATATTTTCAAGTCCCATTATTTGGTGAACAAATAAATTTCGAACGAAAAATTACAAGGTAATACTTCTGATAAATAATAGTAAACAGTTGATAAATTATGGAAAATATTTAGGTTATCTCACACGCTACCTTCTAAAATAAGTTACGCTTCAAACCTTATAGCTACAACGTTTCCATAACCTGGCTGCCCAAAAATAATTGCAATTCCTGGAACCAGATCGATGGTGGTTCTTTTCAGATGATGCCAGAGAATTTATATCATTGCCAAAGATTTAATTAAAATATCTGCCCGATTGGCTGCTACACATACCATAAGCAATATATTTATTAAAAACCGTTTTGGAAAGTGATATTTGTGTGCTCTAAAAGATCTACTACAAGGAGGAAAGAACAGAGATTTGGCGTAAAGATTCCGTCTTTAAGTAGACCAAACTTTGGCAGCCTCAGAAATAATTCAGCCAGTGAACCTGAGATAAGTGGTAAATTCTCAACAAAACCTTGGAGACCACGTTGTAAGATCGTCACATGCATGTATCGTTCATTCGCAATAACGTATATTGCGTAGGAAAATCTCATTTTCTAGACAGATAACTCTGGTATTTTTCACAACATTCTTCGAATTAATATCGAATTTACAATTTCCTATCAGTTGGAAATTATAATAAATTATTCTAAATATTGGAACACTGTGCATTTGAGTAAAAAAACAAAAAAAGAGATCTTGGGTGTTATACCATGCGAATTTTTGGAGAACAGAATAATGAGTAATATAATAGTTAAACAACAACAAAATCATTGCCCTTATTTGCATTCTTTCTTTCACCTTGTAAATTTAACAACAACAACACTTTCACGTAGAGCATGCATTGAGTTTATTTTTCTCTTCTTTCTGCTTCTCTTTATCGAAATATTTTAAATAACTGAACAATGACGCGTAAAACTAGTTTCAATAGACGCGCTTGTAAGATCGGTAATAAAAACATGTGATGAATACCATTTTTTTTTTAATATTTGCTAAAATAATTAAAATGAAGAGAAAAAATCAATTTCGTGTATGTGCAAGTGTTATAGATTTTATATTCTAATTCTAAATATAAAAAAATATTAGTCATAATCATTTTAAACAAAAATCAAGAGAATGTGTGAAAAATTACTGAAAAATTAAGCTATAAAAATACTGATCACAGTTTCTAAGTCCTATGTATAAGGATAAGTTCATCTAATTATTTTTTTATAAACAGCATAATACTACGTTCCTGAATCTATTCCATGCATCAGTCAGCGTCAATTGGGAGGCCTCATCAACTTATCGCGAAGATGTTGGGGTAAGTGCATCATTATTGTGATTTATTTTGGCCTTTTTTTTTGCTTAAAGTAACAAAAGAAAATACGAAATCATATTCTCCCTTGTTACACATTCCATTGCTACATATGATTAAATTTCTTTATATTTCCATACATTCTCTTTTCTTCTTATGTATGTACCCTACAGTGGGTTGAACAATATTTTTGATTCATCAATGCGTATTTATGTATGTATTTAAATTATAAATTTATACTCGATAATAATTATATATTTATTGAATTTCTATTTACCTAATTTTTCATTCATTATATAAAAGACTATCAACTAGTATAATTTAAATTGTTGGTATTTATTAAATAATTTTTAAAATGGAAGTTTATTGAATAAATTTGTTGGATATTTATAATATGGATTTTTAAACAAAACGAATGAGTTTTCCTATTGAGATGATGCCGAAGTAGATAGTTAGTTCCGAGTATAAATTGGGGTTCTATCAAAATATATATAAGCCCATATAGAGCCGAAGGTAGGGTGGGTAGAGAGGCTTAGCACTCCATTTAACATCTAGGAGTAGCTAAATAAAATAACTGTTAAATCGATACCTTTTGTTGTCAATTTCAGCCTAGTTCGTTACAAACGTTTATGGGGCATGTAGTAATCAGTATGCTTTGTAACATCAGTCCATATATCTTTTGTTTATAAAAAAATCGGGAGTTCTAAAATATTATCGTAACATTTACACAGACAAATATTAATGAAGGACGCGGACCCCGCTGCCGACTGCTATTGCTAGCACTTATAACTCCCATAGTCCTACCACTAATATTTTGTTTATTTCGACCAAAACTGACATTTTTTAGGAAGTGTTTCCACACAAATATGGTGTTCGTTACAGATTTCAAATTAATTGTGTACCAAATGGGCAATACAAGTCCGAATTTAAAAGACACAAATGCTTCGGCATAGTTAGGACTAACTATGCCGAAGCATTATATATATAATTCTTGTCTTTAATGTATACTTTTTAAAGCATAATAATTCACAGATCTGGCTCAAATAAGTGGCGTAATTTTTAGTATAAATGATGACTCGACCAAATAGAAATAAATATGCATCGCATAAATGTCAATATAGGTTAATGTACCGGGCGACTTATAGTGTTTCAAAAAACCCCATCCCATTTTAAAAACCTAAATAATATAGCACATATATTAAAAAGTATACATCAACTGTTTATAATAGCCCCATATAAGATGGTTCTCTACCCACAAAGTAGCCTACACACACATTTTGAGTTCTCATTGGGTGGATTATTTCCATATCTTGTCAATTTTTTGGAGTTTTGGTCCTCAGAATCGATAGTTATTTCTACAATGAAATCCTGGCAATATGACTTTAATTTAAAGTTTCATTGGATTATAAAAGTTAGGGACCCCATGAAGTCTGTTAAAGAGTAGAAATCTTTGTCGATTAAATTATGTCCGTGAGCTTCCCCGTTCACTATTTGCAATTACAATAGAGGTCACCAAATTTAGTGTGCGTCTTTCAAACTCTGCACAGGCTTTAATATTATTCTAAGGACGATTGATGTTACAAAAGGTATCAATTTGCCCTCATATAATAATATCTCCTTAATATTCGTTGACAAAATGTGCTCTAATTTGACAGATTTGGCGTATTTTAAAGGGCTAAAAGCATTTTCGAGATTATAAGTCATTTGTAAAAAAATTACAACAACATTCCACATTATGATTTATTTTCTATCAGTAGATCTTTACATTCGTTATCTCTTTATATTCGTTATATCATCGTGTTTAATTAAATTTTCAAACCTCAATTATCAGTGTTATAAAGGGTAAAGTTATTTTGAATTCGTAACTTTTAGAAGACCATGTTGTAAGGAATTTAGTTTTTACCAGTCTAATATCCTATGTCAATTAATCTATATCCGTCTGTGTATGCGGTCGTTCGTTGAAATCGCAATAAATGCGAATTTTTAAATTAATTTTTGAACTTTTATACAATATTCCTAGGAAGTTCGAATATATCCGTTTCGTTTAGGTATAATAATACCACTAAAAATTCGTCCTTTTGCATGTTTTTCTTACAATTTCTACTAATTGAATTTAAAGTTTTCGATATTGTGAAATCAATATCGACATAACTGTTTACTATTGGTTCCCAATTAGGCATATCCTCAATAACGTCAACGTTTAAATGTTTGGTGTTTTGAGAAGTATTTTTTAATCGCAATCTATAGAAAATATGCCAAATTTTTCAATTTTTTCTTTTTTTTTCTGTAAAAATTTTCAATTCCAAAAGGCATTCTGAAACAATTCTACAAAAAATTCCAAATCAAAATTGAACAGTAAATTTTTTTAGTTCTGCGACTTTTCCGGAGGCTTTTCTCAAAATTTTCTTTCATGAAAACGTTTTCACTGTAATAGCAAATAACCGAAAGAAAATTTGAGTTCTCAACTGATGTGTTACTATATTTATTCCAATTTTTCACACATAGATTAAAGAAGTAGGTGTTACCAGTTCCTCTGACCCCAGGGCAAGATTATATTAGTCTAAATTAATCAAAAATTGGCGTAAATTGGGCGTGGTTACTTTTTCTTTGCATAATACCTAGGTCTTGGTCGTGTAATAATTTTCAAAGCGATATATATATACATATATCTATATATATATATATAATATATATATATATATATATATATATATATATATATATATATATATATATATATATATATATATATATATATATATATATATATATATATATATATATATATATATATATATATATATATATATATATATATATATATATATATATATATATATATATATATATATATATATATATATATATATATATATATATATATATATATATATATATATATATATATATATATATATATATATATATATATATATATATATATATATATATATATATATATATATACTAGCTGAACCCGGTGCGCTTCGCTACTCCTTTTTATTTTATATGCATTCAAAATTTTATTTACAAATATACATATGTTGGATAAAAAAAAAACAAATTTAAATATTAAAAAAAAATATTGCACTACTTTAATGCGTTAATAAGCAAAAGCATTAGAACAGCAGTAACATGACATGCATACACGAAGGGTTTGGACTTGAAAACCGCTGAATAGATTTTCCTGAAAATTTCCATATATACTGCAACATCGCCTGAAAGTAACATAGGCTATATACATTTTTGAATTTCCACTTGGAACTGGAGATATAGCATCAGAATCGGAGGTACCTCCCAAAAATTTAGATTTTATATGCACATATCTATTGATTGGTTGAAATTTGGAATACGTAACGGAATTTGGAACAAAATAAGTTTGCCAAGTTATATTGTAATCGGTTCAGATTTGGATATAGCGCCAATGTATATTTTCGACCGATTTCGTTCATTTGATGCCTGAAACACAATATGAATGTTCGATTCCAATGAAATTTAGAATGTGTGACGGGATTTAATCCGAAAATAAATTTGTCAAATTATATTGAAATCGGTTCAGATTTGGATATAGCTCCCATATACATTTTCGGCCGATTTCATGTATTTGGTGGACCAAACACGACATGAACTTCCAATTGTAATGAAATTTAAAATAAGTAACGGAATTGGGAGCCAAAATGAATTTGTAAAATTAAATTGAAATCGGTTCAGATCTTCAGATCTTAAGGACAGATATCATGAAACACATAAAGGAGGCATATGAGAAAAACAGAGATCATTACAATATGCGCACTAGATAGATTTCGTTTAATGTCGGACAGGAAGTGTTCAGAAGAAATTTTGCCCAAAGTAACCTTGAAAAGAAGTTTAACTCGAAATTAGCTCCTGTTTTCCTAAAAGCAAAAGTTCGTGAAAAATTGGGAAGTCATTATTATATTTTGGAAGATATGGATGGTAAACTTGTTGGGACATTTCATGGAAAGGATATAAGACCCTGAAAGTTCTTTTTTCTCCTAATTCTGTTTCTTAAAAAGACAGAATTATGTGGTTTTGTGGTGAACTTTCACGTAAAAACCTAACCTTTGTATTTAATTTTGAAATCAAAAACATCTTTTTGTTAACGGTCATATTGATAATCAATTATCATAACATTATGTTATCAAATCCATTAGGCTTTCTATTAACCAATATGGCAACACTACTTTCTATGTTCGAAATTTTTCATTACGCTTTGCTCCTAAATACTAATTGATATTACAAAAGTTACCTTAGAACACACTGGTTTCAAACTCGTTCTTTTTTAACAAATTGTTGAACTGTGCACATCATCTAAAATATAAAATTGGTAAAATAAATTTAACCTCTAACAAGTTGAGGATATTTTCAAGTCCCATTATTTGGTGAACAAATAAATTCGAACGAAAATTACAAGGTAATACTTCTGATAAATAATAGTAAACAGTTGATAAATTATGGAAAATATTTAGGTTATCTCACACGCTACCTTCTAAAATAAGTTACGCTTCAAACCTTATAGCTACAACGTTTCCATAACCTGGCTGCCCAAAAATAATTGCAATTCCTGGAACCAGATCGATGGTGGTTCTTTTCAGATGATGCCAGAGAATTTATATCATTGCCAAAGATTTAATTAAAATATCTGCCCGATTGGCTGCTACACATACCATAAGCAATATATTTATTAAAAACCGTTTTGGAAAGTGATATTTGTGTGCTCTAAAAGATCTACTACAAGGAGGAAAGAACAGAGATTTGGCGTAAAGATTCCGTCTTTAAGTAGACCAAACTTTGGCAGCCTCAGAAATAATTCAGCCAGTGAACCTGAGATAAGTGGTAAATTCTCAACAAAACCTTGGAGACCACGTTGTAAGATCGTCACATGCATGTATCGTTCATTCGCAATAACGTATATTGCGTAGGAAAATCTCATTTTCTAGACAGATAACTCTGGTATTTTTCACAACATTCTTCGAATTAATATCGAATTTACAATTTCCTATCAGTTGGAAATTATAATAAATTATTCTAAATATTGGAACACTGTGCATTTGAGTAAAAAAACAAAAAAAGAGATCTTGGGTGTTATACCATGCGAATTTTGGAGAACAGAATAATGAGTAATATAATAGTTAAACAACAACAAAATCATTGCCCTTATTTGCATTCTTTCTTTCACCTTGTAAATTTAACAACAACAACACTTTCACGTAGAGCATGCATTGAGTTTATTTTTCTCTTCTTTCTGCTTCTCTTTATCGAAATATTTTAAATAACTGAACAATGACGCGTAAAACTAGTTTCAATAGACGCGCTTGTAAGATCGGTAATAAAAACATGTGATGAATACCATTTTTTTTTTAATATTTGCTAAAATAATTAAAATGAAGAGAAAAAATCAATTTCGGGTATGTGCAAGTGTTATAGATTTTATATTCTAATTCTAATATAAAAAAATATTAGTCATAATCATTTTAAACAAAAATCAAGAGAATGTGTGAAAAATTACTGAAAAATTAAGCTATAAAAATACTGATCACAGTTTCTAAGTCCTATGTATAAGGATAAGTTCATCTAATTATTTTTTATAAACAGCATAATACTACGTTCCTGAATCTATTCCATGCATCAGTCAGCGTCAATTGGGAGGCCTCATCAACTTATCGCGAAGATGTTGGGGTAAGTGCATCATTATTGTGATTTATTTTGGCCTTTTTTTTTGCTTAAAGTAACAAAAGAAAATACGAAATCATATTCTCCCTTGTTACACATTCCATTGCTACATATGATTAAATTTCTTTATATTTCCATACATTCTCTTTTCTTCTTATGTATGTACCCTACAGTGGGTTGAACAATATTTTTGATTCATCAATGCGTATTTATGTATGTATTTAAATTATAAATTTATACTCGATAATAATTATATATTTATTGAATTTCTATTTACCTAATTTTTCATTCATTATATAAAAGACTATCAACTAGTATAATTTAAATTGTTGGTATTTATTAAATAATTTTTAAAATGGAAGTTTATTGAATAAATTTGTTGGATATTTATAATATGGATTTTTAAACAAAACGAATGAGTTTTCCTATTGAGATGATGCCGAAGTAGATAGTTAGTTCCGAGTATAAATTGGGGTTCTATCAAAATATATATAAGCCCATATAGAGCCGAAGGTAGGGTGGGTAGAGAGGCTTAGCACTCCATTTAACATCTAGGAGTAGCTAAATAAAATAACTGTTAAATCGATACCTTTTGTGTCAATTTCAGCCTAGTTCGTTACAAACGTTTATGGGGCATGTAGTAATCAGTATGCTTTGTAACATCAGTCCATATATCTTTTGTTATAAAAAATCGGGAGTTCTAAAATATTATCGTAACATTTACAACAGACAAATATTAATGAAGGACGCGGACCCCGCTGCCGACTGCTATTGCTAGCACTTATAACTCCCATAGTCCTACCACTAATATTTTGTTTATTTCGACCAAAACTGACATTTTTAGGAAGTGTTTCCACACAAATATGGTGTTCGTTACAGATTTCAAATTAATTGTGTACCAAATGGGCAATACAAGTCCGAATTTAAAAGACACAAATGCTTCGGCATAGTTAGGACTAACTATGCCGAAGCATTATATATATAATTCTTGTCTTTAATGTATACTTTTAAAGCATAATAATTCACAGATCTGGCTCAAATAAGTGGCGTAATTTTAGTATAAATGATGACTCGACCAAATAGAAATAAATATGCATCGCATAAATGTCAATATAGGTTAATGTACCGGGCGACTTATAGTGTTTCAAAAACCCCATCCCATTTTAAAAACCTAAATAATATAGCACATATATTAAAAAGTATACATCAACTGTTTATAATAGCCCCATATAAGATGGTTCTCTACCCACAAAGTAGCCTACACACACATTTTGAGTTCTCATTGGGTGGATTATTTCCATATCTTGTCAATTTTTTGGAGTTTTGGTCCTCAGAATCGATAGTTATTTCTAAATTGAAATCCTGGCAATATGACTTTAATTTAAAGTTTCATTGGATTATAAAAGTTAGGGACCCCATGAAGTCTGTTAAAGAGTAGAAATCTTTGTCGATTAAATTATGTCCGTGAGCTTCCCCGTTCACTATTTGCAATTACAATAGAGGTCACCAAATTTAGTGTGCGTCTTTCAAACTCTGCACAGGCTTTAATATTATTCTAAGGACGATTGATGTTACAAAAGGTATCAATTTGCCCTCATATAATAATATCTCCTTAATATTCGTTGACAAAATGTGCTCTAATTTGACAGATTTGGCGTATTTTAAAGGGCTAAAAGCATTTTCGAGATTATAAGTCATTTGTAAAAAAATTACAACAACATTCCACATTATGATTTATTTTCTATCAGTAGATCTTACATTCGTTATCTCTTTATATTCGTATATCATCGTGTTTAATTAAATTTTCAAACCTCAATTATCAGTGTTATAAAGGGTAAAGTTATTTTGAATTCGTAACTTTTAGAAGACCATGTTGTAAGGAATTTAGTTTTTACCAGTCTAATATCCTATGTCAATTAATCTATATCCGTCTGTGTATGCGGTCGTTCGTTGAAATCGCAATAAATGCGAATTTTTAAATTAATTTTTGAACTTTTATACAATATTCCTAGGAAGTTCGAATATATCCGTTTCGTTTAGGTATAATAATACCACTAAAAATTCGTCCTTTTGCATGTTTTTCTTACAATTTCTACTAATTGAATTTAAAGTTTTCGATATTGTGAAATCAATATCGACATAACTGTTTACTATTGGTTCCCAATTAGGCATATCCTCAATAACGTCAACGTTTAAATGTTTGGTGTTTTGAGAAGTATTTTTTAATCGCAATCTATAGAAAATATGCCAAATTTTTCAATTTTTTCTTTTTTTTTCTGTAAAAATTTTCAATTCCAAAAGGCATTCTGAAACAATTCTACAAAAAAATTCCAAATCAAAATTGAACAGTAAATTTTTTTAGTTCTGCGACTTTTCCGGAGGCTTTTCTCAAAATTTTCTTTCATGAAAACGTTTTCACTGTAATAGCAAATAACCGAAAGAAAATTTGAGTTCTCAACTGATGTGTTACTATATTTATTCCAATTTTTTCACACATAGATTAAAAGAAGTAGGTGTTACCAGTTCCTCTGACCCCAGGGCAAGATTATATTAGTCTAAATTGAATCAAAAATTGGCGTAAATTGGGCGTGGTTACTTTTTCTTTGCATAATACCTAGGTCTTGGTCGTTGTAATAATTTTCAAAGCGATATATTATATATCTATATCTATATATATATATATATATATATATCTATATATATATATATATATATATTATATATAATATATATATATATATATATATATATATATTATATATATATATATATATATATATATATATATATATATATATATATATATATATATATATATATATATATATATATATATATATATATATATATATATATATATATATATATATATACTAGCTGAACCCGGTGCGCTTCGCTACTCCTTTTTATTTTATAGCATTCAAAATGTTTATTACAAATATACATATGTTGGATAAAAAAAAAACAAATTTAATATTAAAAAAAAATATTGCACTACTTTAATGCGTTAATAAGCAAAAGCATTAGAACAGCAGTAACATGACATGCATACACGAAGGGTTTGGACTTGAAAAACCGCTGAATAGATTTTCCTGAAAATTTCCATATATACTGCAACATCGCCTGAAAGTAACATAGGCTATATACATTTTTGAATTTCCACTTGGAACTGGAGATATAGCATCAGAATCGGAGGTACCTCCCAAAAATTTAGATTTATATGCACATATCTATTGATTGGTTGAAATTTGGAATACGTAACGGAATTTGGAACAAAAATAGTTTGCCAAGTTATATTGTAATCGGTTCAGATTGGATATAGCGCCAATGTATATTTTCGACCGATTTCGTTCATTTGATGCCTGAAACACAATATGAATGTTCGATTCCAATGAAATTTAGAATGTGTGACGGGATTTAATCCGAAAATAAATTTGTCAAATTATATTGAAATCGGTTCAGATTTGGATATAGCTCCCATATACATTTTCGGCCGATTTCATGTATTTGGTGGACCAAACACGACATGAACTTCCAATTGTAATGAAATTTAAAATAAGTAACGGAATTGGGAGCCAAAATGAATTTGTAAAATTAAATTGAAATCGGTTCAGATCTTCAGATCTTAAGGACAGATATCATGAAACACATAAAGGAGGCATATGAGAAAAACAGAGATCATTACAATATGCGCACTAGATAGATTTCGTTTAATGTCGGACAGGAAGTGTTTCAGAAGAAATTTTGCCCAAAGTAACCTTGAAAAGAAGTTTAACTCGAAATTAGCTCCTGTTTTCCTAAAAGCAAAGTTCGTGAAAAAATTGGGAAGTCATTATTATATTTTGGAAGATATGGATGGTAAACTTGTTGGGACATTTCATGGAAAGGATATAAGACCCTGAAAGTTCTTTTTTCTCCTAATTCTGTTTCTTAAAAGACAGAATTATGTGGTTTTGTGGTGAACTTTCACGTAAAAAACCTAACCTTTGTATTTAATTTTGAAATCAAAAACATCTTTTGTTAACGGTCATATTGATAATCAATTATCATAACATTATGTTATCAAATCCATTAGGCTTTCTATTAACCAATATGGCAACACTACTTTCTATGTTCGAAATTTTTCATTACGCTTTGCTCCTAAATACTAAATTGATATTACAAAGTTACCTTAGAACACACTGGTTTCAAACTCGTTCTTTTTTAACAAATTGTTGAACTGTGCACATCATCTAAAATATAAATTGGTAAAAATAAATTTAACCTCTAACAAGTTGAGGATATTTTCAAGTCCCATTATTTGGTGAACAAATAAATTTCGAACGAAAAATTACAAGGTAATACTTCTGATAAATAATAGTAAACAGTTGATAAATTATGGAAAATATTTAGGTTATCTCACACGCTACCTTCTAAAATAAGTTACGCTTCAAACCTTATAGCTACAACGTTTCCATAACCTGGCTGCCCAAAAATAAGTGCAATTCCTGGAACCAGATCGATGGTGGGTCTTTTCAGATGATGCCAGAGAATTTATATCATTGCCAAAGATTTAATTAAAATATCTGCCCGATTGGCTGCTACACATACCATAAGCAATATATTTATTAAAAACCGTTTTGGAAAGTGATATTGTGTGCTCTAAAAGATCTACTACAAGGAGGAAAGAACAGAGATTTGGCGTAAAGATTCCGTCTTTAAGTAGACCAAACTTTGGCAGCCTCAGAAATAATTCAGGCCAGTGAACCTGAGATAAGTGGTAAATTCTCAACAAAACCTTGGAGACCACGTTGTAAGATCGTCACATGCATGTATCGTTCATTCGCAATAACGTATATTGCGTAGGAAAATCTCATTTTCTAGACAGATAACTCTGGTATTTTTCACAACATTCTTCGAATTAATATCGAATTTACAATTTCCTATCAGTTGGAAATTATAATAATTATTCTAAATATTGGAACACTGTGGCATTGAGTAAAAAAACAAAAAAAGAGATCTTGGGTGTTATACCATGCGAATTTTTGGAGAACAGAATAATGAGTAATATAATAGTTAAACAACAACAAAATCATTGCCCTTATTTGCATTCTTTCTTTCACCTTGTAAATTTAACAACAACAACACTTTCACGTAGAGCATGCATTGAGTTTATTTTTCTCTTCTTTCTGCTTCTCTTTATCGAAATATTTTAAATAACTGAACAATGACGCGTAAAACTAGTTTCAATAGACGCGCTTGTAAGATCGGTAATAAAAACATGTGATGAATACCATTTTTTTTTTAATATTTGCTAAAATAATTAAAATGAAAGAGAAAAAATCAATTTCGTGTATGTGCAAGTGTTATAGATTTTATATTCTAATTCTAAATATAAAAAAATATTAGTCATAATCATTTTAAAACAAAAATCAAGAGAATGTGTGAAAATTACTGAAAAATTAAGCTATAAAATACTGATCACAGTTTCTAAGTCCTATGTATAGGATAAGTTCATCTAATTATTTTTTTATAAACAGCATAATACTACGTTCCTGAATCTATTCCATGCATCAGGTCAGCGTCAATTGGGAGGCCTCATCAACTTATCGCGAAGATGTTGGGGTAAGTGCATCATTATTGTGATTTATTTTGGCCTTTTTTTTTGCTTAAAGTAACAAAAGAAATACAAATCATATTCTCCCTTGTTACACATTCCATTGCTACATATGATTAAATTTCTTTATATTTCCATACATTCTCTTTTCTTCTTATGTATGTACCCTACATGGGTTGAACAATATTTTTGATTCATCAATGCGTATTTATGTATTATTTAAATTATAAATTTATACTCGATAATAATTATATATTATTGAATTTCTATTTACCTAATTTTTCATTCATTATATAAAAGACTATCAACTAGTATAATTTAAATTGTTGGTATTTATTAAATAATTTTAAAATGGAAGTTTATTGAATAATTTGTTGGATATTATAATATGGATTTTTAAACAAAACGAATGAGTTTTCCTATTGAGATGATGCCGAGTAGATAGTTAGTTCCGAGTATAATTGGGGTTCTATCAAATATATATAAGCCCATATAGAGCCGAAGGTAGGGTGGGTAGAGAGGCTTAGCACTCCATTAACATCTAGGAGTAGCTAAATAAATAACTGTTAAATCGATACCTTTGTTGTCAATTTCAGCCTAGTTCGTTACAAACGTTTATGGGGCATGTAGTAATCAGTATGCTTTGTAACATCAGTCCATATATCTTTTGTTTATAAAAAATCGGAGTTCTAAATATTATCGTAACATTTACACAGACAAATATTAATGAAGACGCGGACCCCGCTGCCGACTGCTATGCTAGCCTTATACTCCCATAGTCTACCCTAATATTTTGTTTATTTCGACCAAAACTGACATTTTTTAGGAAGTGTTCCACACAAATATGGTGTTCGTTACAGATTTCAAATTAATTGTGTACCAAATGGGCATACAAGTCCGAATTTAAAACACAAATGCTTCGGCATAGTTAGGACTAACTATGCC